>NC_056733.1:396746679-396751679 GCF_019279795.1 Protopterus annectens
TTGAAACAAGGCTAATTTCACAAACTTTAATCATACTTTAATTAAACCAACAGATATCATAAGAATTATATACTAAAAAGACTGAAGTATATAAAAAAGTAAACACAATAACATCCCAGTAATCACATAAAGGCAAGCATGCTTCTCCAATGACTGTCAGAAATTTGGGCACCTTTTTGATATCGCCTTATCTTTTGACAATCATGTCTGCATAGTAGTACAGAAATGCTTTTATCTGACCCAAGTAATACCCACTGGCATCTCTCCTTTTTTACTGTATAATATTGTCAAATGTTGCTTTGTTTTGCACTTGTTTTAAGTTTGTAGCTCTTTCTTCTTTCTTTCAATAAACATGTATTATTCTATATCTAAAGAAGTCTTAATGCCTCTTTTCCTATCTCTCCTTAGACCTTTTAACAAACATAATACCCATTTTGACATATTTTTGTGAAAAAATATCACCCAAGTTGAAAGACCTCGGTAAATACTAATAAAGAGATCAATGGCCTTAAGAACCTCAGTCATCTGGACTGCCTGGCATTTCTGTCCCTGTATTTAGTCTCTCAAGTGCACCTTAATGGCAGTCTGGGTCTATCCATCCAAGCTAAGAAAGATCTATCCCTCCTTGGCCTCATCAATAGATTAATAAGATGCATTGACCTGATAGATTCATATGGCTTAGTATCTGCCCCTCTATAAAAAACTTCTACTACATGTCAAGCAGCATATTACCTTGCCACTTGCAAGGAAAACCCTGATAACTGGATAGGTTATATCTTGTTTTGCCAAATGTGAATCGGGGGAACTTTTGCATATGGGTTTACTGACTAAGTTTGCAATGGTTTGCAGACTTATTGCATGGTATTTACCTTTGAACTTATAAACGTATCTTTAGATAGAAGAGTACTTTCCTTTCATGCTTTAATATAGAATAAGGTTTCTAATGCAACCTGTTTATAGACCTCAAGGTTATATTCTTAATGGGCAAATAGAAAATGTCATGTTTGCTGGTACTTTTGTTGAAATCTTACTTGTTGGCTGTCTGTCAAGTTCTGTAATGTACCCCTGTTCTAGTTGTTGTGATTATGACAAGGACGTTCGTGGTTGCGGCATTTAATCTGTCTGTCTGTCGTGGTGAGCATAGTAACTTTATCCAGTCTTGTAGTATTTATTTGACCATAATGCCATCTGAAGAGTTCTATGTCTGCAAGTTTCTTCCTTGATTCATATACTATGAGCACATCACCTTTTATAATGAGATTATTTTTTAACACCGCACTCAAATATATGTTGTTCTGTCTTTTGCGGGTAACATGCAGAGAGCAGTATGAGACATCACTTTTATTTCTTTCTTTTGATTTTTAGTAACTGAATAATCGCTAATGTAAAATATAATTGCATTCAAAATTCCTGTTTGTTATGATACATATCTGAGTTATTTATTCTTTCTGCATGTTGATATACAGCACAGATGTTTGCTATAGCTCTGCTCTAACATTACTAATGGAAAATGAGTCTTTGTGAACCTTACATCTCTTGAGAATGTGCATGCAGGAATAATAAACAATAAGGACAAACTATATAATAACTAACACAATTTTCAGTATATAAAGAAAGTTTTTTCAAAGCACTATATCTTTTCATGTAGTTAACCTTCTGCCCCCCCCCCCCCACCACACACACACACACACACACAGAGAAAACCTCAAATCTGATAGCATTTCACTTGAGACTACTGGTTGGCAGTCTCTCAAGTTCTGTAATTTATCTATCCTCTGTTCTACTTGTGGCAATCTTTAAAAGACTTAAGTATAAAAAAGACATTATTATCCAGCCATTCCAAGTCATGTTTATAGAATGCCTCCCAAGTTGTTAATAATTAATTCAGAGCACTTTGCCTTTGCACATTATGTCCTGCTAAGAATGCTTCCTGATCTCAAAAATAAACTCACAGAGTCCATTCTTCTCAATGATACTATCATCTAAAATTCACTTACCATGACTTTTTGTTACATACACTGGAGCTACTTTAAAATAAAAGGGGGGCAAAATAAAATGACCAGATTTCTTAAAGAAAACATATTAGTCCAAGTGCTGAGTACATCAGACCATTCCTTTTCATTTTTATACTAAATAAATATTTATAATACCTCTACAAAAATCAGTCATGGCAACTAATTGCAGAAACTGCAGGACAACTAACTCTAAGTAAAAAAAAAAAAAAAAAAAAATATATATATATATATATATATATATATATATATATATATATATATATAATACTTCTAGCAGAATATATTATGGGGTGGTAAATATTATGGGGGTAAATCCCACCTATTATTCAGCAGTGAAATCTAAAGCAAATAAGGCTGCCTTCCCATCCACAGACTGAACTGCCGGGAGCGCTGAGGTTTTGCCTATTACATTGAGTTGCTGTGTCCCTGCTATCGTTCTAACAGTGATGTGGATATGGAGATAAACTGTTGATAACGGGAGAGTTATGAACTACAGTGAAGCTGAGTTCCAAAATGATCCAGTAGTCTACTGAATAATCTCCTTAAGATGTTTGACAATAATAGAATTTTAATATTTCTTCAAGTAAAAATAAGTCAATTTGTTGCCTCTTTTCCTCCCTACTCCAGCAATGTGTATGTTTGTATGTATGACAGAAACAATACAATATCCAGCTTCTGAAAAACAATTTACTGGAAGCAGGCATTAATCAAATCAGTAAAACTGCCGTTAGCTCAGCTCATAAAAGGTAGCACTATTCACTGTCAAATGTAATTAAGAGTCTGCATTTATTCTGCAGCTAATCACACAATGTGCTATGTTTGATGTTGTCATAATCTGCTTAGCACATCAAGAAACAACAAAAGATTTCTGTGTAAGCTTTCACGTTCACTTCAAAATTTCTCACCTGTTTTGTGTCAACAGTCACAACAGTGTCATTACTTGTAATCAAGAGCGTGCTTCACTTTTGCTGTTTCTTCTTCTAATTATCATATGTAACACTCCTGCTAAAAGGTGCTAAGGTTTTTATTTAATATGCAGGAGACAATTAGCTACACATCCGTAGTTTAAATCTCTAACTGAAGTCAGTATAGAATCAATGTTAAGATTATTGTGGAACATAATGTATTTTGATGATTCTGTGTGTGGGCAGGTACTGCCTATGAGTGAAGCATCTTGCACAAATTAGAATATCAGTGGCTTGATATGCCTGCATCTGGGCATTACTGGGTTAACGCTCACAAATGTAAAGTTAATCTTTAGTTTATTTTGTTGATGTAACAGAGATATGCATTAAGCTTCTTTTTGGCCAAATCTGAATAATTATAAAATATTATAAACTCTGATGAACACGTATTTAAAGCTGTTGAAAGTGCAGTATTCCTGCACAGAATAATATGCTAAAGTGAATATGGCTACTTCTATTATGCACTTTTAATTGTCTAAGAATGTTGGTTATTTTATCGTTTATGGTACAACAGAGTGGGTTTTTGAATTAATGATACAGAATTTTGAGACAAACTAATGAACAAAACATTGTTTCTTCATCTTTTCCCATATGTTAGGTTCTATATCTCAAAGTTTTCATTCAGAATGCCTGGCCCTCTTCACATTTTTCAGAATTTGAATATACACAAGATCCATTTTAGGCATGATCCTGAAGCATGTTTTTGTTATTTAGTGACATTAAATCTGGGGGATGGACTACACTGAGAATGACTGCTGAGTGATTTTATGGGTCTTTTACAAAATGAAGTTGAATAGTGACACAAAGCAACACCAAGGAGCAGGAGTACATGCTGAGGCACTGGTGTACATCACACAAATGTAGGAGGAGGAACAAGAAGGAGCAATGTAAAGAGCTGCTTCATTTGCTCAATATCACTCAAACTGGTAAAGATGAAGTTAACCAGAGGAGGAAAGTAGTAGAAAGTGAGATGGGGATGTATTAAGTCATTCAGTGAGTGGAGACTGTAATCCAGAATGGAGAAATTGGATATGTAGAAAGTATATGAAAACAGACAAATAAGGCATACAGATGATAAGCGCAATGGCTATAGCAGTTAGTTATAGCTGGATGTTCATTAGGAAGTATCAGGTCAAGAAAGGGGGAAATAAGCTGGGATGCAAGTACATCTTTGAAAAAAAATCACAAATTGTCAATGAGTTTGCCTATGCTGGTCCCAGGTGCCCATGAAAAGGAACTTGTGTCCTGTGGGCTTACCCAGTTACCAAATATGTTAAAAAGTTCAAAGGAAAATTAAATGTAAAATGTACTTCACACCATTGATAAAATTATGCTGTAGAAACAAGTTATCAGGTAAGAAGAAATATGTATTTATTCATCTGAGGTTATACTAGAACACATGGATTCCACATTTGTCTTACTTTATAATCAGCTTTAGATAGTGAGTGTAAAAACACTAACAGAGGGTATAGGTTTGGGGATGGCATACTTCTATTAATTACTGATTACAGGACACAAGCAAAACTCTGCAGCATTAAAGAGAGTTTATCATAATGGGGTAACAACATGAAGATGATGTTGTAAGTACCATCACATCTGGCAAAACAGGAGTTGACACTGGAAGGACAATATGAACTGTGTACCATAAGTGAAGGCAGGCAGTAGGAAAAGACTACAGTGGGGCAGATGGGGCAGTTGGTGCAGCAGATGTAAGAAGTTAGTTATTATGCTTAGCAACCCATTCTAACATATTAACCTTCCTGAAAAACACTGTGTGGTGATGATCATAGGTAAGTGCAAGGTATTAGGCAGCAGGGGAACTCTAAAGGGGTCAGCTCACTCAAGAAATTCCTCTGAGTATTTGAAGAAAAGGAATAGCTTGCAGGAATTCTGCTAAAAGACTCAAAGTGCATGGACTGAACTTACACTTGGTTTAAAGGAAAATCTGTTTGCAGTCAAACAACCAGTGTCCAGACCTTGGAGAAGAAACTGTTGCTTAAATCAGTAAGACTGCTTTCAT
>NC_056733.1:396756679-396769179 GCF_019279795.1 Protopterus annectens
CTTTAGAAAAACTAAATACAGCCATAACATAAATGCCACATAAACTGTAACCTCCCAAACTCCCTACCCCAACACCAATCCATCCTGACAGTAGTCAGGGTCCATCTATCTTCCCTGTCAACCTACTTCAATCCTTCAAATCAATGACCACTAACCAGATTAATTCACTCAACCTTGTCATTCATGCAATTGAAGTAGTCGTAGCTACAGCCTCCTAACCAACTGAAATACCTTATCTTTCTCCCAAGCCTGTCAAATAACTAAATCTTTCCATCAAAATTCATCCCACTGACCGCTCTAATCCACACCTAAGTAAGCTTTCCATCAAAATTCATCCACTGACCACTGTAATCCACACCTAAGTAGGCTAGCCTCACCTTACCATATGTTTGACTTATAAAGAGGTGCCCCAACTCCTGCAGCAAGCCTTTAACTTTAATGCAGTACACCTCCCTTAACAAAAACACAACCCATCCCACAGCCATCTTATACAACTGAAGTGAACCTAATCTCCAAAACCTGCTAAACCTAGTTGATCTCATGATAAACCTCCTAAACCAGATTAAATTGACACACCAAAATGTTCAAGATAAAGCAACCCTCCCAACCCAACACCTCCTGTCACAGTTGCAACAAATGTAACCCCCCCCAAAAAATAAATAAATAATACACGACATCCATTGATGAAGGCAATGCAGCAACGTATGCACCTCCTTCCCCACCTTACAATGCTCTGTCCCTCAGATGCCAAATCCAATCAAAGTAGCACTGGCCAATGAGCAACACCTCTGGTTAACCATTCCACAGAACGGTCATACCCAACTACAATGCCCCCCCCCTCAAATCCAATCCATAATAACAGTATCGTAACTCCACCCCACCTGTGGATAACTCCAACTCCCCTTAAACAACCCCGTGAACCTACTCTACTCTGCCCTTAACTCACCTCAGCCTCACTTTCATCCATACTACTCCCTACCACAACAAACCTGACATGGATTAATGAGCACCTAAAAGTATACCACCTTGTCCTCCTTGTGCACCACTCCTGCCAAGCAGCATCCATCACCTTCAGGCCACCAACTGATGTGACCCTGCACACATTTTATGACCTCATAACCCATCATTCCTGCTACTGGCACAATGTCCACTGTGTGCTCATCTTTCATTGATCTGTAAAAGAAAAGAAAGTGTAAATTGACTGCCACAAAACAAAATATCTTAACATTGAGCGCTATCAAGGGGACTCACTGCTATATCCCCCATCAACTCTTTCAAATGTAATTATGACTTAGGGCTCCCCTTCTACTCTTTTTTATTTTTATTTTTTTAAACCAACTTAACCTTCCCAGTTGAGGCTGTTAATATACCACACTAAGCCATTAGTAGGTATACCACATTTTGTCCATTTGTTCCTCCTTTGCTTGCAAGCAATGACAAAAAAAAATAACACACACATACCTCTCAACCTCTTAGCCCAGACAATGCGGGCAAAGCCCACACTTCTCCACCATGTAGAGCAATAAGTGTTCACAATCCATAAATAAAAGAAGGGCTGGGGTATCCTCTGAATAGTATAACATGAGGAACACAAATGTCTGTCATTATCTTCTAACTGCAGGTTTTAATACTTTGCCACTAACTGCCAAAAACTACAACTCTATGAAAAACTAACCCAAATATGAAGCAAGATCTAGACATTCTATGAAAATCTGTACAGTTGAAAGGTATGACAAAGCTCCAATATAACCACAATTGCTCTCCAGCCAGCAAAACTGCTGCTCTACATTGGCATGAATTTTTCTGAAGGGAATGGAGTCTGAAACTCAATTGTCTGTCTATTTTCTGACTTCAGTCTTTAATGAGTTGCCACTAATTTGAAAAAAAAAACACAGCTTTATGAAAATGTACCATAGTATGAGCAAAATCTGAACATTCTGTGAAAAACAGTACAGTTGAGAGATATGGGCGTGACTTTAGCATGACGCTTCCAATCCTTATGAAGTCTAACTCAACAACTATCGCTATTGCTAAAGTCAATCTGCATTAGTATTTGAAGAATATCCAGTTCTCGTGAGTAGCTCCATTCTCTAAATGTACACCCATCCCATGCAGAACTAAAGACAGTTACCATTATCAGAAGCACCTATCTACTATGCATTCTCACTTGAAGCAACTCTGACATTCTTTTTTTTTATATATGTAAATGACATGTGCACTAATTCCGCTGCATGACACAACCCCCACGGACCCCTGCACCCTAGATCTCAACAAATCTGGAACAATTCCAGAAATAATCAAGAGCAGTAGAAAACATGGCTGTGCATTTAACTGGAGACATGGACAGAATATGGGCATGAGAATTAATATAGTTTCATAAAATAGCCTTTATTTAATGTAATTCAAATTTTCTCGACAAGTCACTTTTTTATGTAAGAGGGGTTAAGAGGGACAGATTTGGAATTTTTGTCAACATTGTGAATGATTGAGAGGTATGCCCTGCACTACCCTGCTCCCCATGGCCATTACCGCTACCCCACGGATGTGCAACGAACAACCAATATATGGATTTCTTCCTAGCCCGCGAAAACGGTTTTGTCAGAAGGCTAGCCTGCCATTTTTCCCACAACTATGCCTCCCCCTCTCCCCCTCCTCTAATTTCTCCCAATTCAATTTCTCTTTTATATATATATATATATATATATATATATATATATATATATATATATATATTTTTTTTTTTTCCTTTTATTATGTCAAGGAGGAGCAAAAGAAACCATGTCCACGCCATGATAGTGACGAACCAAAAATAAAGAGGGGGGGACTCACACCACAACAATCCAACAAGAAGCAGCATTGATGCATTCAAGTGGCTGGCAGCACCCGCCCAGGAAACAACACAACATTCAGAGCAGCAGCAAAACATCAACATGAGCACAAAGAACAAACAGGCTCATGCACACCAACCCACATTCCTCAGAACCACAAATCATCAAGACAGAGAAGTAGTCAAGCATCTGGATCACCATTACCCTCAAACAACAAAACTGAGGAAAGCCCATGCAACAAACTCCTGACATACAAACACCACAAAACAAACAAAACAAAAACTATTTGATCAAATCCACAACTACATCCAGCCCAGACCACTAAGAAAGACCTACACATTCCCCCATAAGGCAAACCTAAAATAACCCAACTTAAAACAGATTCCAACTGCAGCTAACAGCTAAAGTGAAACTGAAAGGTTTTAAGGGAATCTGCTTCTAATTTTATAATTACAATGTGCAACTTCCTGGCCAGGAATACCCACACAATTTGCAAATACATTTTCACATCTATATTCACTGTAGTTCCCAACAGAAAGAAATTACAATTTTATAGCCGTAAAGTCATAAGTTCCAATAAATTCCACTGTGACTGAGAAACACACATAACTGCAAGATACAAAGAAAATGTAATTTACCTTTGTTAGCCAATTCAAGACTCAAGCATTCACATTCGAATTTGACCCCTTCTGCACTCCCCCATCAACTGTGCAAACTGAGGAACCAAATCCAACAACCAGCCCAAGGAATCCACAATGCATCCAAATGGGCATGGCAAAACCACCAGAGTATACACTCTCCACCATAAAGCTGGCTCATACTCCACATGCGACTCAGTTTCTGATGCTGCAATGCATTCCCGAGATGGTGTCCACACTGAGCATGTCAAATGCAGCAAAGGCTTACATCATAAGAGGCCATCAACACCCTTTATTAAAGTGATTTATTTTTTTGCTATATTAATTCCAAAGCCATACTGTGCATGTGCGGCCACAACCTCCCCCCCCCCATGGAACCTGCAGCCTGAGAAATGGCCATCGCGGCTCCCTTCACCACCAAAGCTTGCCAAGACAAAGAAAGACATCCAAGATCAGCACTAGCAGATGAGAATGGGGGGCACAACCAATACAAGGAATGAAGGAACTGGCACTTTCTATGCCAAGAGCAAAGCCCCCTACTCTTTTTTTTTTTTTTTTTTTTAGGAATCTTCCTCCAAAAGCAAGCAAGCACAACAGGCTGCCTGCCTACAAACTAGGGGACTGAGCTGCCTCACTGCAAGTCTCCACCAATGACTATGCAACAGCACAGCAGGGAAGGAAATGACTGCAGCAAGTCACAGCACCTGTCAAATGACAGCCAACCTGCCGAACATGCACCTCCCAGAAAACTGCCACTGGCCATACGTAACAAAAAGCAAGGAGCTGAGAACCAAACACCCCCCAAACAAGCAGAACTACACAGCTTCTCCTATGCATCCTGCATCCATGATCTACCACAAAAAAAAAAAAAAAACACACACACAAAACCAAGGCCTACCTGTCCACCTGAACTCCTACAGGTCGTCATGGTCGTAAGCTTGCAATAGCAAGTTCATGCCAAAATGTGATTCCTTACCCAGCTCCACTTGCCTAAACCCCCAAAGCCCCTCCCCACCCTTACCTCATTTCCTCCCAATCGTCCCTCCTTCCATTTAACCCTTTCATCCCTGCACCATCTTAAATCTCACTAATATTTTATCTAACCCCCTTCTGGAGATTTTCCTGGACAAATTGGTTTGTAGCCAAACCTCATTTCCACCTGCTTGCACCCCATTTCACCACTTTCCTATCGTCCCATTTTTCTTTTCTTCATATTTTTTAGCTCGTTGCTGCACAATGTGCTACTTCACACAGCTTCATTAAGCTCAGCTAAATAGAGCTATATTGACTATATGTGTTTTTAAACTTGTAATATACAACTGCCCTATATATCGAACCCAAAACCATCACATTCGCAGGCCACTGCATTAACCTGTCACACCACACAACCTTTAATTAAAACAGGTGATTTAAACAAAACATAGTAATTGACAGTTACAGTCATTAAACGTGTTTCAGCGGAGCTGTGTGCTGCCCCATGCCTTGCAAACTTGATTAAATAGTAATGGAAAAAATAGGAGTGTACCTTGGACTCTGGTGCAGTAGTACACCACTAGACAGCCAAAGACATAATAATGGATGTAAGTGAGGTGTTGATAGCAGGTAAATGTGCCCTTCGGCAGCAACATGTAGAAAGACACCTGCTAAGGCATTAATGGCAAAATACATGTTCAACTAGGACCCTGGCACACACATACATCCATATACAGCCAAGCATATACTGATGGATGCAGAAAATGCATGTCACAGCCTGTATGTGTGCACATATATCTTACAAACATACCTGCTGCAGCAGTGACTCAGTAGCTCAGTGTGTCAATCACCTTATAAACAGCACATTTTGCCACAGACATTTTTGGGTTCAAGTTCAGTGTTTTTTAGAAGTGAATGTACAGTATTGTGAAGGCAGCAATCAATGACTGAGTCATGCACTCTTTATCCACACAATGCATTTCAAATAACATGTCTGCTTTTCACTGATGGAAGTCACAGGCCTGCAGGTAGGAACACACTTCACATATCCCTATAGCAAAACTATATGTGCATAAAGTGTCACGCCATGCATTAATATGCAGTCACAGAGAAATTCAATGCAGGTACTGCAAATGATGGCCACTAATATCAGAGTGCATCACACACTCCTTCCAAAGTCACTGTGCAGATTGTCACAGCTGCATAGCTAACATACACATTGGAAGTCACTGCTTGCAACAAGACCTGCTTTCATACATGCTGCAAATTTCTACCAGACTGTAGCACATGGCCTGGCAGTTGCCCAAATGATGGACATATTCTTACATTTATACCCCATCTTACTCAAGGACACACTAGACATGTTGCCTAGTACTCTGTTAGCGATACCATTAACTAATATACTTAACTTAAATTCATGCCTTATTTGGAGTGGAAAGGTTGCCTCACTCTGGCTCTACCTCTACAACATGGCTGACACAGCTCTCATAGTTACTCATACAGCTTGTTGTCCTCCAAATTTTTCACATTCTCTGCTTATGTCTACTACCTGCAGCAGCTGCTGCAGCCTGTAGCACACACATCTCTATGTAAAGGTTTCTGCTACAGACCTACCCTTTGCGATGATGTAGTCTCCTCACTCCAGTAATGTCCAGCATGACAATCAGAAAGGGGCCCTAATCTATATGAATGCCTTATATATTGTACACTGGTTGCATTTCATTGGGTGATGATAGTGAAAATCAGCTGAGTTGGCTGCAATTAGCATTTCAGACCCACAGATTGCTTTAGAGGCAATCACCTGCTGATGAGAAGCATGTTTAAAGTGCAAGCAGCTGGCTATGGGAAACGATTCTGTATGAGACTTTTCTCACACAGAGCACACCTTTGTGAATAGTTTGCTATCACCACATATCAACAGAGGAGTACTGCACTTCATCAGGTATGTAACTGATTTTTTGTACAACAGGATACAGATGGGTGAATATACTTACAGGGAATAGGTATTACAGCATTAAGTCTGTCTTAGACCTGTGACAATGACATGCCATTGAACTCCTGCTGTCTTACACCTACACAGGACATACAATACATCAATACATCAAGGGTGTATTGTGATTTGTCATTGTGGCACACTGGTCTCATTGGACAGTCCCTTTATAGTGGTTGTAATAGCACACTTCTATTTGTGTGGCACTGTTCTTGTGACATATTATCTGGGGGTTGCCCATAGTGGACACACCACAGTAGACTTGAATGTTGGGTGTATGATCATACAGCAGCAGATACTGCTGTATGATCATACAGCAGTATCTGTCATGGCACACACAGGAACACCTGACTATTGCTACTATTTCAGTTGCATCCACACACTTAGTATGTTTGCACACTGTGGAGTGTTACATGAGTTAGCAAGCAGTGGATACTGGCAGCCATTTTGTCCTTGCTGTATCTCTACATTGTGTACTTCCACATATGTGATCCTGCAATGTGTTCCTCTTTTGTTGTCTTGCAAGAATCATTTACTCTAGATGCTGTGCACCCTTCTCTGATGCATAAAGTGAAATTATACTGGAAGGACTAAGGCAACATCATCACATCCTAATGTCCAGGAAGAGGCAAAACAGGGAATAGTGGGCTGAATTGTGGGCAGAGCTTGTCCGTGATGTAAATGGCATGGGCCATCAAGGCAGGACATATGAGCAGGCTCGACACTGCGCAACAAACATGATCAGTGCTGCACGTCGAAGGGCAGCAGATGTAGCCAGGGATTGTGCTGTCACCAGTGGAGGGCTTGCAGTGGAACAACCACTCTTGGCCACTGAGGAATTCCTGGTGAACCTAGGCACACATGACAGCTTCCACGCATCCATCACCCCATACATCGTGTAGGTGGGGGCCACAGTTTCCACAGCAGAGAAACATGCAGGTAGGCTTACTGCTATCACCACTGTAATACTGTAGCAGTCAGTGTGTCAGGCTGTACATACTTTTACATGGGTGTCAGGTCTTTGTTCTTTGGTGGGGTTTAACCTCCAGTTGTACTCTGATACTCAGAATGTGACCAATACAAGTAACACAGTAGGTACTGTAAATGTTACCTTGTTGTGCTGCAACATGCATTGGTACTGTCATTACCGCACCCTCAACTTTTCACAGGTCTGTCAGGTATTGGCCAAGGCTGATCCTGTTCTTGGTAAGCATGACACTGTTTTGTTAAGGAACATTTATATTCTGTTAAAGTTACGGGCCAAAATAATTTCCATTTAAACATACTTTTGTGTGTAAACAGAGAAGAATGTTACTATTTGCAGTCTGGTACAGTTACCTAAGGATCTTAGGGGGAGTAATCACAGGAGTGTAGGTGAAAAAAATGAAACATTTTGGCAATGACAGTTAAGAGCAGATAAGCCTCCTGGTGTAAATGAGGCAATTTCTCTAAAATGATTTTTTTAAAAAAAAGGTTGAAATGAAAATAAATTAGGCAGTGAAATGTGTATTTCAATATATTTGTTAAGATAGGTGTACTGGGTGTTTATGTGTTATTTTATTAAGTATAGTTTCATATTGGTTAATTAAAAGGTAAATTTTACTGGTCAAGTTTTACTTGATTCACTTGAAGAGATTGTTATAAAGGTCTTGAGTTGAGTGTGCATTTTGTTCTGAGGAAGTCTAGTTTGGACGAAAGTGGAGTAGAAAAATGTTTGACTGATAATTCAGTTGTGGGTCTTTGTTATTATGAGTATTGGTGGATTTGTCATACACAATAGTGCAGGTATTCATGTACCACTTTGTTTCTTTCTTATCACAGGTAACCGGGGGGGGGGGGAGTTGATGTCAGTCTCCTTTATAACCTGATGTCAGTGTCTCTTTGGAGTCTGTTGATGATGGTGGCCACAGTGAGGCACAGGTGGAGGTAACGGGGGCTGAATCTGTCCCAGAGGAAGACATCCCTCCTCTGCCTCCATTGTCACCTCTCACAGTCAGTATGCCCACATATACCCAGTCCCTGGAAGTCACAGATATTGGACAGTCAGAGGGTGGGGACATTGAACAGAAAAGTGTGTCAACTATGGCTTCAGTGAGTGCAGACACTAGCCATAGCCAGAGAGCTGGTGAGGTCCCACACAGGCAGATTAACTGGGGTGCTTTTAGGAAGCATGCTGTCTGTCCACCACATGTCGCAGGTGTCACATCACAGGTCACTCGGTGCATGCTTTGGGCCATCATGGAAGCACAGGCATGTTCTGAATGGAACACCAGACGTATGCTTAGGGTTATGGATGCAGCACATTCTGACATCCGTGACTGCCTCCATCACATTGGGGACACCCTAGATCAGTTGACTGATGCAGTGGACAGAAGATAGGCTGAGACAATGCCTGTTTTGGACCACACATTGTCTGTGCTGAAATTTGTGGATGGAGTTGAGTGTCAGACTCATGGACGTAGGTCAGCAACCCCATCTGCTGAGAGTCCATGTGGTTGTGCACAATCAAGCTCCTGTAGTGGCAATACATCCAGTGCTACAGAGGGAAGCATGCTGTCCACACCATGATGTGGCAGGCCATTAGCTTGTGGTCCTCGGCATTCCTGTGGGGACACTGTCCCAGCAGACAGCAGTCACCGTCAGGTACTAGCACTGCTTCTGTCAATGGGCATGTAGGTGCTACAGCAACTCCTGGCAGAGCCAGTTCCCATGTTTGGGGATGGAAATGGTGAGCTGTCAACTCTACCATGTACGGTCCAAAGCTGTCCAACACACACACACATGTTGGGCTAGCAGTGAGCTTGACTATGTACATGCGCACACTCACACACCACTGTCAAATGCAGGTCAGCTACAGACACACACGGCACCATTCCATGGTCCATCTAACCTGCTTCCCTTCCTGACTCACACACATGCTGTTAACTTTTGGGTCAGCTTAGGCCTCATGCACTCCCACAGAACACCCTGTGCAAGTGATGATACCTGTATCACATCCATATCATCCTCACCATCAATGCAGGCAAATGAAGCTATGTGTCTGATGCACAGGGTGACTACATTAGTTAACATGTACTTGTGTAATGCAATGTTGTTTTGCCATGCCACATGTAGTGGTTAATGAAAGATACTGTATGCTGGCATTTGTCATGAGTACGCCACATACTTTTGCATACCTTATGTTGTATGATGTTGTAATGGCTGTATAGTTACACAATGACATGTGTGTTATGGACCTGTTTATGTTTCTATTTCAGGAGTCTGTGTACAGTGGCAACAAAGCAGCACAGGATGGCATGTTAGCACAGCACAAATATGTGTTCATCAAGGTACAGCACTATAAGTGGATGGCTCCATAGGTTCATATGTGCAGAACAGGCTAACAAGGACAATGGCAGCATTCATTGTACTTGTGCATCCCTAATCTGTGAACAGGTCTGCTACCCTTGATAAGTATCACAAGGGTTTGGGGAACACACACATCTACAAGCTGTGCTGATGGAGGTGGCCTAACTACAAATATCATGTGCCCAGTACAGACAGTTGCTTGACACCAGTTATGACTGGCAAGTTCTGCATCCCATTTTGTAATCTGCACATGCTGTGTCACAGCAGATGTGTGCTTCACATGCATGTGGGGGGCCTGTTTCATGTAGGCCATACTGTCTGTGTTACACACCTGTCTCTCCAGCATGTACTATGTATATCACAGTGATGTAGAACAGGTTAGACATGTGTTAGTCCTGTCATGGATATGTGGGAGGTACACAGTGGGATCCAACACCTTCCTGTATGGAGCCATATACATGTACAGTCATGATACGGACTCCATACAACAGGTTATCTACACTGTGTATTGGTGTGCCATGGGACCTGTGTGGCTGCCACAGGTGTATGCTATGCCTTTGTAGTGAAGTAGAATGCATCCACACATCTTACTGACCAGTGAGAGCAAAGGCTACATTACTGTCTCTGTCCATATCCCTTTGTGTAATGGCTCAACTGTGTATGGTGTACGGACACTACAATAATTAGCAGGGGTGGATGATTTCACACAGAATAGTATTGTGCAGTCTTTGTCAGTAAGTCTTTGTCAGTGGCTCAGAGTACAATTGACTGCATCTTAGACCATCCTGAATAACTGTTGGTTCTCTGTGGGATTCTGTGACAGCTCCCAATATGCAATCACCTGCTAATGTACTCAGTTAGAGGTCACTGACAGTGGCTGTGATTGCAGAGAGGGAATAGGTAGATGGAGTGTGCCAATAATGGAGGATGGTGAACTCCACTGGTGACTGGTGTTAATATGATGTTGGTCTCCCAATGCTGTCTTCCCAGAGTATGACTGTCAGACACTTACCTATCCACCAGCTGACATAGCACTCTGTACATGACTTACACAGTTTCCAGCAAGAGCTGCTGGCCTAATATTGTCATACACCTTGTCAGGCCATGGTTGGTGGAGTGAGACATATGTCTGGCATCCATTGCATAGTATAACAGTCAATGGCCACTGCCAGTTACAATCAGTAGGCATGATCTGGCCTGCAGCAAAAGTAACTGCATTTGGTCCAGTGTCAGTAGGTGTATGACAGTGTCAGTGCTCATATCCATGCTAACTCCTATCATGGCATTTCAGGTGACATGACTCAGAGATCTGAGGACACTGTGTGGCACTACATGATATTTGCCCTTTGTGCAAGTAAGTATTGTGGTTACTTCCAGCATGTTGCAAGAAAAGAGCCATTCAAGGTGTCTGTACAGAGCACAGACAAACATGTAAGGGAAGTATAATATGTACATGCTATGTTGCTTAGTTGTGCTGCAGCTCAGTTGCCCAAAGGATAGTCCAGGTCCTTATCTACAATGCCCATCAATAATGCCATGACATCCCCACATGGGTAATCAATATAGTGCATCATTTGTTTACCAATATGGGTGATCAGTACAGCACCCAATGTAAGGTCCTCCCTGGTACGATCTGGTCACAGATTAGTCTCCTTAGAACTACCAGCACATACGCTCCTTGTAGACAATACAGATATGCATGTCAAGACAGCCATTTATTGCCTCCTGTGGGATGGTTAACATAGCGTGAATGCACATCCCTCTTTAGATGGGACAGGCAAGCATGCAGAGCTATACGCTCGTGCATTATGTCAGCAGCATTACAACTGCATGAACTCTGCTGTATGTGACAGGAGGGACATAGGCTCATCATGGCTCAGCAAACCTGACTGATGGACATCTGCCATTAGCAGGCTGTACAATAACAAGTGGACAGTGCTGTTTGACAGTTGTGAGGATGCCCTCTCTAACATGGAGGTACTTCCTCCTCAGCTAAAAGAAGCACGTAGTGTTGTTGTAATGTTGTGTAGACACGGTAATTGACAAAAGTAGCCACCCACACAAAGCAGAACCACAAAGCACAATGTAGTTTCATGTGTGACCTCAAATGACAGGCCCAGATTGTCGGTGACCTCATGCGTCATGATGCCACATATGATGGGTCTGTACTCTTGCCTAACCTGTACACCCACACTGTCTGCATCAACTACACTCCCTTGTCCCCACCACATGTGACACATGACATTCCTGCCACCTGTCCCATAACTTCCATATTTATAGAACAGTTTGTAACTGGCCTCTCCTTGGAAGATACACAGCATCTATTGCACATGCTAACATTCCAGACTGCAATACACATGTCATCTGACAAGAAATACTAAGACCATTGGGAAACCCTTGCACTCATACTGACACTACTGGATGCACACCTGTTGAGTGGACAATGGCAAATGTTATACCCCTGCACTGAGGTGGTGGTGCATCCACTGACCAACATAACTGAGTATCCATATCTGTACCCGCAAGAGGGATCATCATGGAGCTGATCAGCATGCATATATGTGTGCCACACAAAGTTTTCTGTACACAGTTTGGATGTGTGACAGGGGGAGCGTGACTGTTACACATGGTGGACATTTCTGAGGTAGTCACCATGGACTTGGGTGAGGGTACATCAGGGTATACAACCCCCTAGACTGAGCCAATCTGTCTGACTATTTCACC
>NC_056733.1:396774179-396839179 GCF_019279795.1 Protopterus annectens
CATACTATTGGACTCGGTATCTGTAGTCCCATGAGGATGTTACAGCTGTTCAGATAGCCCACTATATTTCCTTGCATAAATGCAGCAGATCCATACATACGATACCTTATTATAGTAATCCTTTCAAGTAGTGTGTAGGTTAGTGATTTACCTTGCAAATGCAGCAGTTGACAGAACTGTAGTTCAGAGCTGACTCTGTGATGCAAGCAGTACACAGCCAATACATGGATAGGTACAGGTTGTGTGGTTTTCTTGGCATCAACAATTTTACTATATGCATGTGAGTAGGAGTATGGTGTCAGTCCCTAGGGCCCTAGGTTGTCAGTGAATATGCTATGCATTGTCTCTTAGCCAAAGCCAGGGTGTACTGGGCATGCCTATGTCTGCCTAGAGGGACATCATCAGGGAGTTCCTCCTCCGAGTCCTCCTGTGAGTGTGGCTGTGGTGACCTAGGCACTGGTGGGGGGCTGTGTATCCCTTCTCTTTGTTGATTCTGCTGCAGCTGTTTCCTCGGGATCATCTTGTGTAGCATGGCACATACTGTGAATATTTGTGTACATGTGGCTGGAGTGTACTGTGGTACTCCACCAGATATGTTGAGGCACCAGAACTGTGACTTCAGAAGCCTAAACACACACTCTATGATGTTCCTAGTTTTTGCATGTGCCTCATTATGGTGTTCTTCTATGGGTGCATGTGCATTTCTGATGGGTGTCATCATCCACAGTTCCAGTGCGTAGCCAGCATTCCCAGTAAATGACTGTGTGGGATGTCCCCCATAGCAAACATCTGGTACAGCTGAAGTGCATGCCAGATATGGGAGTCATGATAACTGCCATTGCTGATAGAACAAGTGATCATGATAATGCCCTGGGCATTGCACACAACCTGGCAATTGATGAAGTGGTACCCTTTGCAGTTGACATAGATTCTACCCTCCTCACCAGGTTGTGATTTGATGTGTACATGAGTGCAATCTATGGCACCCAGTACCTCAAGGTAGTGTGCTACATGGTAGAAGTGTTGCATATTGTTGGCCCTCACCTCAGGGGTGAGGGGAAAAAATGTGCTCACTGGCATGTGGCAGCATGGCATCCAGGAACTGGGAGAGTACACTGGATGCTGATGCCTGTGAGACCTCCATCATGTCCCCAATTAGACTTTGGAAGGTACCTGTAGCTAGTATCCTAAGGGCTACACATATCTTTGTTTCCACTGGGATGGGTTCCCCTCTGTTGACTCTGGTTAGGAGTTGAGGGCAGCAGAGCTCAGTGAGTTATTGTAGTATGTCCCTGTCCAACCTGCAATGCTGTACAATCTCCAGCTCATGTAGCCCCTGGAAGGTTACTCTGGGCCTGATCACTCTTCTCCTTCTATGTCTAGGCCTATTGTCAGCATCAGCATCAGCACTGCCCTCGGCATCTAGCACATACAGATGTAGCAGACCTGCAGTAGTCCCTAGCATTCTTTCAGTTAAAATTCCCAAGTCTGTACTCCAATGGTGCAGAGTATGGGGTAAAAATCAGATTGTAGGGTGTATGCATACTTTATAGTGCTCTGCTGTAGGTGCTGACTCTGTAATTGGCTACCTATGTTGCATTGCACCTGCCTAGTATATCATTAACATAATTTAGTGGCCCCAGTTTAAGTTAAACAGGGGTCAACACTAATTAATACGTCACTGGCTTTTAGATATGCTCAGCACTCCAGAGCGCCATGCAAACACGTGCCTCGTAGGTAAATGAAGCTTAGAACTTAGCACTCACACACCCCAGATTTCTATGCTCAGCATAGTGGCAGACTGAGCAAACCCAATGAGAATGTTCCCCTTAGCTAAATAAAGCTTAGAAGTTAGTGCACACACCCCCCAGAAAGGGCATGCTCAGCACAGTGGTGCACCATGCAAACAGGTGCAGCTAAGCTGAAATAAGCTTAGAAGTTATTGGACACACCCTCCACTGATGTCATCTGCCTTCTCTGTAAACAGCAACATAGCTCTCTGCCTACAAGGAGGGGATATGCAGCTATGCTTACCCCTTTATGCTATTGTAACTCCACCTCATTTGCATAGGGATCCATGCTCACAACCTGGTAACTACATGCTTCATAGCCCTACCATGTTAGCAACAACACCAATGACTATTGCAGATACTCCACATAGGGTCTTGTAATACATTTCTGTCACATAATATTAATTTTGTTTTTTCCAAATGTTTTTTTTTTTTATAAAACATGTTTGCATACTGTGGTGTGCCACTCAACCATGCCCAGATTATTAAAAAAAAAATTAACTTGCCTTATTTCCTTTAATTTTTCAAACACATGGAGGACAGTTTCACTCATATCTGTACTTCCATCTATCTACATTTTTACAGCCCCTTTTGTCTGTCTACATTCCCATACATGGAATGTTTCCATGTACACTATGGACACTGACACGGGGTCTGCAGAACTGCTTATCTGCTTGCTGGATCACTCTAACTGCCGCATCTGCATAAGAGTCACCTGCTTATGAGGTGATTTGTGTGCCCGGGAACATCCTGTGTTGGTGCATGCATTCGCGTCACCCAGCAGTGTTTACTGAATCTAAAACCTGCTTACTTTTTTGTTAGCAGTGTGGCACAATGCATATACTGTAAAAAAGACTGTGTAGGCTTTATTAAATTTTGCCCAATATGATGACTATATTTACATTATAACAAACCTAAATAAGAGTTAGCAGTCAATAAGTCCAGACAGCTGGAGAAAATTTCAGCATTACATGGCTGTCTTTCATTTATTCCTACCTCATTTTTTCAACAATATGTCACAATAAATTCACAATGTATAGGTTCATAGGTAACTACAAGGCAATTGGTCTGCAGACCATTTAAAGCTTAGCCAAAACATTCTGTTTGGAATTTCCTTCTAGCTTCAAGGAGGGCAAAACAAGAGAGACCAGGAGAGAATTTGAGGCTGCCCATCCAATTATCTAGGTTTACCTTGAAGGTGGCAAAGATGCTACTCTGCTTGACATGTAGTAAAAGGCTGTTCCAGAGGTGAGGGTTACAGTGACATATGAATCTATCACATCAATATATCTTATTTATCTACTGATGAAGATTTAGTTCCTATAACCAAGTATTTGATATACCATTATTTTTGCAAAGGAATAGGAGATCAAATGGGGTTGTGCCTTTCGTGACATGTAAAGCTAGGCATTGATCTCCATGGAGGAGTCTATAAGAGACTGAGTACAGAGAAAGGACTGCCGTTCTTTCTTGATAAACCAAGATTTTTTAGACCACAAGCCTTTTTTAGTTATGAATCTCTGAGGTCTCTCAAGTTGTATAAATTGTTTAGATAAATACCTGACAAAAGGTGCATTATAGTTAATAATGTTTCTGATAAGATATGAGTAAAGGGGAATTAAGGCTTTAGATGGTCTAGTGGAGATGCCTTTAGAAATCAGATGGGCAAGATAAAAGACTTTCTGACCTACCATGGAGACATGATGGTCAAATGATAAAGAATTATTAATAGAGTACCCAGATCACTTACAACAGTGTCTGATTGGAGGGGGTGCATCTCCTACAAGGTAAGTGAAACTGTTTTATTAAGCAAAATGAACTTGCTACATTTTTTCACATTTAATTTGAGACTATTGCCCTTGCACCAATTGTTAACATGGTCTAAGATGTGTCGGAGCAATTGTGAGTCAGTTGAAGATCAAATAACAACACCAATTTACAGTCATCTGCAAACTTACTTAACCATAGACCTGAAGGTCTGAGAAATATGTTGTAAATTGGAGAGGGCCCAAAACTGGGCCCTGTGGTACACCACTGGTAGCTGTTTTGCTTTCAGAAGTGGCACCTGCTACTCTAACCACATAGGTTCTGTCAGACATCTGGTCAGCTATCTATCACACGATATAAGGATTTATATTCAAATTTACAAGTCTGTCAATAATGCTTGCATGAAAAATATTGTTAAAGGGCTTGGCCATGCTGTATCCACTGCAAGACCACTAACCATTGCCTCAGTTACCTTTTCAAAGAAATTAATGAATTTAAAGACACAGGACCTTCCTTTGATAAAGAGAGATTCATTAGGGTCCAGGGCTGAGAGATTTCCAATGCCCAGATTAATGAAGTCTGATATAATGCACTCTGTAGCTTTATATATGAGGCTGGAGACACTAATGCATCTATAATTAGCAGTGTACCTTGTGCAATGGCTTTGCAGTAGCTGTTTTCCAGGCTTCAGGAATGTAGCCATTGGAGAAACTTAGAATGTAACCATTGGAGAAACTTAGATTAAAGAGTTTAAGTAGGGGTTCAGAAAGGAGTTATTTGGCATTGATAATCAGGCAACCTGGTGTGTTCCCAGGGCCTGTGTATTAAGTATTCTTAAATTTTGAAAGGGCTAGGTGAACTTGTTCCACAGTGCATGACTTCTAAGCAAAAGTTTGAGTTTTATACCTACCAGCAATATGGGCATTAGTGACCTGTTGTTATGTCAGCATTTATTTACACGAAATGTAACATTAAGATTACAATTTAAAAATGCTGAAAATGTAAACTGTTTGAAATATAAAAAGAATTGCACTTTTGTACCTTGTTTACCATCCAATGTGGAAACATTTCTAAAAGCATGCGAGAATGCCATTTATGACAATGCCTATAGCAATGCTAGAGATAGAAAAGGTGATAATCTGTCAAGTGCATGAAGGCAGGCACTGCACAAGTTGCAAAATAATGATAGCATACTTATACGTCCCTCTGATAAAGGGGGACCTGTTGTAGTGCTGAATTCAGCATTTTACTTTCAGAAAATGACAGAAATGTTAACAGATTTAAAAGTATACAAGATTGTGTCTACGAATGTACTGAATGATATGAGCTGACACATTGTTAATACCCTTCAAGAATGTGTCTGCATGGGGATGCTGGACAAGGAACTATTCCAATACTTCATAGTAGAAAAACCATTGACCCCACGAGTGCATGGCCTCCCTAAAATACATAAGGACCCCAAATGCCCTAAGTTGAGATCTATTGTAGCAGGGGCAGGTTGGCTAACAGAGCCCATTTTTGTTTACCTGGATAGTGAACTGAGAGAAGTACTCAAAGACTTCCCTCATGTCCTTAGAGACACAGAACACTTTTTAAGTGATTTATATAGTGAGGTGGAGATGGCTGGATTCATGGGGATGGAACTGATAGTCACTTTGGATACGGTATCATTATTTAGAAGTATACCCAATGAACAAGGTATCAATATGGTGAGGTCAGTACTTCTGAGACATGAGAAACTAACAGTACAATGAGTAGACTTTCTATGTATGTTGTTGGAAATAGTTTGGGAACACAATATTGTAATAAAAGCTTTGGATTTTATCTATTTGGACTGGCAGCATTTATTTCAGCTACCTTCAGCGTTGGGTGTGTTTTTTTATTTTGTTCCATAGTAATTGAAGCTGGTGGTTGAGACTCTGGAACCTGTGGGGTAGCTATAACTGTGGGTGGAACAAAATTTGCATTATATTTTTTTAGCTAGGATATCGGCTATTTCCTTTAGGCCAGATAGGGTAGTATTATTGTGGACTAGCTCTGAACACTGTTGTGTGTTAGCTCTTAACTTACTGACATAGTTAAAGGAAGATATGCAGTTATTTTTGGTTTTAGTGGCTATATTAAGTTTCTACTCAGCTTTGAGTTACCTAATGATTCCCTTAAGCTCACATGTGCTGTTAAGGTAAGTAGGATGAGACCTCTTATAAACATTAAACATTTTTTCTCTTGTTAATTAATTTATTTGTACAGATATTCCTCCGCAAGAGTTTGTTTTTAAACTTCTCATTATTTTTGCTTTGGATAGGGACTGCCTTATCAATACAACTATCTAAGTGGGAATAGAAGTCAGAGACACAAGTAACAGTTTTAGCAATAGGATCATTCAGAGGATGATTGCAGCAGAATTTGTTTAAGTCATCAAGTAATTGAAGAAGGTTTGCTTTTGAGAAGTTCCTAAACACAGAACTATTAGGGAACGTACCACCAGTTTTAAAGGATAAGGTCATTAAATTATGCTCTGATTTAACAACACATGACAATATATATGGAGCTCTGCAAGAAGTGGCCATATTTGTGAGGATTAGATCCAGGATACTAGGGCCCCAAGTAGGATGATTAACTATTTGTGAAAGAGAGTTAGCATTTAAAATGCCATGGAAGTACTGGGCATGCTTACCAACTCTCAGAAAGGGACATAGAAGGTATTCTGTAGCTAGCTATGAAGTGGTGATTAGTCTTGTTTAGACTAATTTGGACTTCTAGTTCACATGTGTTGTCCTAAGGAATTTATCATGAGGTGATGATATCCCTGACAAACTCTGGTACTCACCCACAATTGCCAGTAGGTCTGAAGACACGATAGGCATTACACCCAGGAACAGAGAGAGTGCTTTCATTGTTCTGAAACCATGTTTTTATGACTAAATATATATAAATGTATCCAACTTGCAGGAAAGCCTCAAGTTTGGGCATGGGAGTGTAATGAGTTGGCAGACTTTAAAAATTCCCTACAGGGTACTCTGTAAGGAATACTTGGTGAACAAATGAGTGTAACTAAGGAAATTATTTTTTTAGTTGGGATACAGAATCCGAATTGCTTAGACTGAGAAAGGCATTGTTAAGTTTAATTCTGTTTGCTACCAAAAAGGCAATTACAAGAAAATGGAAATCATAATCTAAACCAACTACACCTGAAGTAGTGAGTCTTGTAACACAGATAAAAGAACAGGAAGTAGGATCTTTAGAACAGGGTAGGAGTAAATTTAATAAAAAAAAATGGAAATTGTGGGAACAGTATGCATCCAGAAAAATGTTTTGGAGGAGGAATGAGGTTTAAGAGAAGGAAGGAACTGAATAATTTATATAATGCTGCTTAGCTTATATGTCACATATTTTATATATTCCATAAAGATTGTAAATGTAAACTTGTTAATGTGGCTTGATTATTTTATATAAAAGCAAGATCCCCCATGTCACAAGTGATAATTCAATAAAGGTGTTTAAAAAAGACTTCTGACATTGCTTAGAGCCACATTAATGTGTTCTAACTGAGTATTTACCAGGTTGGAATGTCTACCAGATGGACTCTACCTAAAAAAGGGCATTATGAGGACAACCAAAGGCTTTAGACAGAATGAAAAAGCCTTGATAATATCACCCCCAGAATATCACCGACTACATAGCCAGTTATTAAAGCCAATTATCTTGTCTTTGACTCTAGACATCTTTCTGGTTAATGGCAAAATAGCATTCAAGATCAGAGTCATTCCTGTGTTAGACACACACTCTGTCATATCCTTCTGCATGCCCTTCTGGGTAGTGTTTCTAAGGTTATTCACCCCACATGGACCACTATCAAGTCATAATCATATTTGTCAGTATGGAGGGAAATGGCAAAATATTCCTCAAGACCAGTGTCTTTCCTGTCTCACACTCTTTCCTTATTTCTTGAATCCCCCTCCCCCAGTGTCATCATCAGCCCATTCTATTTTGAATTATAGCTTGCTGTAACCACCTTCTTCTATTGGAAGAACCAACTTATCCCACCTGATCCTTGCCATCTCCCACCAGGTACATTCCTTCAGCCCTCTCCCACCAGCTACATTCCTTCAGCCCTCTCCCACCAGCCACATCTTTCAGCTCTTTACTAATTATTGTCCATAACTTCTCCTATGGTTGACAAAAATAAGCCTGGCCTGTATATAAAACTAAAGGAACCAAAAACAGTTTATTACGTGTATCTTGCTATCCATATCCATAAACAAGAACTTCCAGTTTCTCAGTTTTTGTATTGTCTTTTGTTTAGTCTCTTCCAACATATCCCTAACTGCCATAAGATAAGCCTTTTTAATTCATACTCCTAAATACTTAATTTTATCATGTCACCATAAATATGGGTATTGCTGAAACAACTCATGTGTGGGTACATAATTTACTGCTATAGCTTTTGCTTTATCTTCATTAATTATATATCCCAAAAAAGACTTGAAACTGTCTCAAAATGTTCCACAAAAGTGAGAAGTCCCTTTCTTGTTTAATCAGGTACAAAATAATATCACTTGCAAATAAAACCAACTTTTCTTTATTACCATACCTATTATATCATTGAATTTCTGTTTTTTTTTAATTTTCTTTGACAATGGCTCTAAATATCAAGCAAATATAAAATGACAAAGAGCACACCCCTACCTGATTCCTCTGTTTAGACACAACTTTTCAGAGCGGAACTGTCCCACTTTAATTCTTGCCTCTGATCCCTCGGGTCTGTATTAGATAAACGAAAGTTTACCTTAGTGAACGCTCTAATAATCGAAAATCCCAGACCTCGAACTCGCTATTGTGGGGACTGCACTCCCCACACCCACCACTAAATATATATACAAACTCCAAGATTGCACTACAGTGAGGAAAGGGCAAATATTCCGATCTTCACTGTATTGTGATCTCACAAAAAGCATATTGAGGTCCGGGATTTTTGGTTATTAGACTATTAGCTAAGGTAAACTTTTGTTTATCTAATATAGACCCGATCCCTCATATAACCTCCTAATTAACCTTATTATGGTATCAGGGGATGCAAATGCTTCCATTGCTCTACTCATAAAATCCCAGCTTACTTTGTAGAATGCTTTCTATGCATTAAGACACACCAACAACAGAGGCATTTTCTTCCCTCTGGATCATCATTGCTCTATTAATGTTGTCAAATGTTTGCCTCCCCTACACAAAACCACATTGAGCCATATCTTTAAATTCTGGCAACACCTTAGTAATTTTTTTAGCTATTATACAGTGGATATAAAAAGTTTACACACCCATGTTAAAAGGCCAGGTTTTTGTGATATAAAAAAATTAGACCACAATAAATCATTTCAAAACGTCCCACCTTTCATGTGACCTATAACCTGTACAATTCAATTGAAAAACAAATAAATCTTAGGGGAAAAATATAAAAAATAAAAAACGTACAATAAGCTAGTTGCATAAGTGTGCACACCCTTAAAGTAATATATTGTTGAAGCACCTTTTGATTAAATTACAACATTCAGTCTTCTTGGGTAGGAGTCTATCAGCATGACACATCTTGACTTGGCAATATTTGCCCACTCTTCCTTGTAAAATTACTCCAAATCTATCAAAATGCGAGGGCATCTCTTGTGCACAGCCTTCTTCAAGTCACCCCACAGATTTTCTATTGGATTTAGGTCTGGGCTCTGGCTGGGCCATTCCAAAACTTTAATTTTCTTCCAGTGAAGCCATTCTTTTGTTGATTTGGATGTATGCTTGGGGTCATTGTCATGTAGAAAGGTGAAATTCCACTTCATTTTCAGCTTTCTAGCAGATGCCTGAAGGTTTTGGGCCAAAAGTGACTGGTATTTGGGACTGTTCATAACTGCCTCCATGTTGACTAAAGCCTCAGTTCCAGATGAAGAAAAGCAACCCCAAAGCATGATACTGCCACTACCATGCTTCACCGTGGGGATGATGTTCTTTTGGTGATGCGATATGTTGTTTTGTGCCAAACGTGCCTTTTGAAATTGTGGCCAAAAAGTTAAGCCTTGATCTCATCAGACCATAACACATTTTCCCACATACCTTTGGGAGACTTGATGTATAGTTTTACAAATTTTAGCTGGGCCTGGAGGTTTTTCTGTGTAAGAAAAAGCTTCCATCTTGCAGCCTTACCCCATAGCCCAGACATATGGAGAATATGGGAGATTGTTGTCACATGTAGTACACAACCAGCACTTGCCAGAAATTCCTGCAGCTCCTTCAGTGTTGCTGTAGGTCTCTTGGCAGCCTGCCTGACCAGTTTTCATCTTGTCTTTTCATCAATTTTGGAGGGACGTCCAGTTCTTTGCAACATCAAAGTTGTCCCATATTTTCTCCACTTTTTGATGACTTCTTCACTGTGTTCCATGGTATATCCAATGCTGTGGAAAATTTTTGTACCCTTCTCCTGACTGATACCTTTCAACAATGAGATCCCTTTGATGTTTTGTAAGCTCTCTGTGAACCATAGCATTTGCTGTAGCAGGCAACAGAGTACATGTCAGGAAAATCCTACTAGGACAGATGAGCTTTATTTGGGGTTAATCAGAGTCTCTTTAATTGATGGTGGGTGTGTACCCAAGAAGATCGAATGCTGTAATTAAATCAAAAGGTGCTTCAACAAAGTATTAGTTTAAGGGTGTGCACACTTATGCAACCAGCTTATTCTACATTTTTTATTTTTTATATTTTTCCGTAACACTTTTGTTTGTTTTTCAATTAAAATTTACAGGTTATAGGTCACATTAAAGGTGCAAAAAGTTTTTAAATTATTCACTGTGGTCTCATTTTTTTATATAACAAAAAACTAGCATTTTAACAGGGGTGTGTACATTTTTTATATCTACTGTAGGTATAAATACTTTGTAATGATGATGTAAAATACATGGGTCTACACAAAGCTGGAACTGATGGGTCTTTAACATCTTTAGGTATTACAGCCACCACAGCTTTCCTCCAGGATGTTGGTGCTTCCCATCCTTTTAATGTACTCTTAAACAAAACCTCACAGATCTTTATCAGGTTATTCTCTCCTAGCTTCCAAACTTTGATAGGAATACCATCTGTTCCTTCAGATTTTCTTGCAGATTGATTATATGTCATTGTTTTTACCTCACCTCCTACTATCTTAACTGTTAATTGTTGAGCCTCATTTACCTTTAACCTTGGCATACTTAAGCCTTTCATAAATATTTCCATTTGTGCTCTTTCTTGATTTGCATATTTGTGTTTCATACACATTGTCATACAATTTCTGAAATATCTCTAATACGGCTACAGGGATATCTGTTTATTATCCTTGTTACAGGCTCCTGAGTTTGGCAACAACCCTTTCTATGTTCTGTTGCCTCAGTTGTGTTAAAAGTTGTTGTACTCTGGAGTTATTATCAAAAACAGTTGCTTGACAGCAATCTTTGTAACTCAAGCAAGTTATCCAGGTACTCTCTTTTTTCTTTAACATTCTCCATTTGAACCTCTTCTTGTTCTGTGAGATCCCCCTTATTTTGCAATAGTTTAACCTTTGCCAGCCCTTCAAAATAATTTATGTTACTTCTTAATCATGTCTTTTTTTCTTTTATTTCTCCTTATTTTTAAACTTCATTTTCATTTTATATAACTGCCTAGTATAACTTCTGAAGAACTTTCTATCTACCCTAATAACTTTTGAATAATTTCTGCTACCAATTCCTTAAAACCTTCCCTTTTTAAAAGGTAGAAAGCACACCCACCAATATCTAATTTTTACTTCATTACCTTGCAGTTTTATCTTGGTTTTCATTGGTACATGATCTGAAATAGTTACTAGATGTGTGTTGATGCTTTGAAATAAATGCACATGCTCCTGTGAAATATAATTATGTCTAGTCTAGTCTAGTCCAGTTATTGTACCTTGGAGAATGCTATGTAAATTCTTTCTGATTTCCTAATACTGAATTCATATCTTCCATAGCATGCATTTTCATTCATTTGTTTCAAAAGTCTACCCTCTTGTTAAATTGTCCCTTCTAGGCACCCAGATACACCATCACTATTGCAAATCAAATTCCAGTCCCCACCAAAAAGTACTATTCCCCGCTGAAAGCTGATTATTTCTCCCAAAACTTTCTTAAGCTGCATAATAGCAATTTAGCTAGAATCTAAATACATGCCAGCATAATCTTCCTCCCTTAACAGTAGCCCTTTACTGCCAAAAATCTACTGTTATTATCTTTTATACCCCTCTTCTATCACTATTGGTGCTCCCTTGGCAGCTTGTATAATTATTCCCCCTTTTTCTTTTGCCCCAATATTCTGCTGAATATATATCCTGAAACCCTTTCTTTATCAAATTCACATGCTTGTTTCTTTCTAAGTGTATCTTCTGCAACATTGATATTTGCACTCTGTATTTCTTAATATATATACTCTTACCTTTCCGTAAATACCTGTGATGCCAGTTGCATCCCAAAATAATATGGATAGCCTAGCCATTATAATAAGATTTTTTTATTCCCAACTATCATACATGACAGCTTTTTAAATGTCTGTTTCCAACTTTAGTGTTAAATGCAGATGCTAATATTTGGCAGGTTGATCTTTTACATCTCCATTTGAAACTATGCCACATTTTACAAGACTGTTTTTTGTTTTACTATAAATCCTGAAATAAACACCCACCCATAACACTCCCATAACCTATTAATTTAAAACAAACACATACAGTTATGCACATCTTCAAATAATAATGTTTATACTTCTTAACAGGAACAGTTGTCACAAATAGACAACTAAAACCACAGGCATTAGTTATCCTAAAATGAAGACTATCTATGCTAAAGCACGTTACAGCCTGAGGCTTTTACTTGTATTAATTGCTGACTGTTCTTTTATCTCTGTTCCCCTCCCAGATGTGAAATGCAGCTTGTATACTTTCAGAAAACATTAATGTTTAGCCTTAAGAAAAAGTACACTTGCTATCTTTAAATAAAGATAGATTACACACTCTTCTAGTAAATGCATTGAAGTATTCAGTCTGCTAGTAAATCTCTTATTCACTTTCAATAATTTCAAATTTTATTTTTTACTTAGCTGCTTGCCTTTGAATCTTTCAATTTTACATTTCCCTCAGCAAACAATGCTCAGAACTCTCGTGACTAATTGCCTTACACCTGTAGTCATTTTGTCTCCATGGAAACATAAGAAGAGATTGTACAACTGTCCTCAGCTGCAGACTTCTCAACTTACTCTGAACATTTATTTGCTGAAGGAAAATAATAAATGTAGGTAGCCTATCTACCACAAGGGAAGTGGTTTCTGGCCCAGAAATTGTAGTTAATTAGCCATTTGGGTAGTTTTTTCCATCTCATTCAGATTTCTGGTTTAAAAGCTCACATTTGTGCTTGTTTCCCACCTTTCCTGAAACTAGTCTAGTCCAGACATAGATTTGCTGTATCCAGGACTGTATGTAAGCTTCTGAGCCCCCCAAGCCTTTCTGTGTTGGAAGGAAGCCTTCTAGCTTATCAGTGGGAGTGGTAAGCACTAGGTAGCCTATCTACCACAAGACAATTGGTTTCTGGTCCAGAAATTGTAGTTTTTTTGGCCATTTGAGCAATTTTTCCATCTCTTTCAACTTTCTGGTTTAAAAGCCAATGTTTACGCTTGTTTCCTGCCTTTCTGAGTGGAGCCAAAGTCTGCTATTCAATTTTCCCTTAGATCTGCTAGTTCTCTCCTCTCCTGCACTTTTACTAACTTATTAGTCTAGCACTTTACCAGACTTCTTGTAGCAATTATTGTAGCACAAAAAATTGCTACCAGCACTAAATGTTCTACAAGGAAACAGCTCCAGTACTTATTATTAATGCCCACCCCTCCAGGCACATCTAAAGGTCAATTCCCTGTGCTTTTCTCCTTTTAACCTGGTAAACTTGGACAGCCTGAGGCAATGTAGCAACTGCCTCATGTACACTGACAGCCATCTCCTCTTACCACCCACAACTCAGACTTGTGAGAGATGCACTTATATATCCAAATTGGAAGCCACGCACTCTCCAGCCAAGATCGGAATAGCTGGTCAAGAGGAGGAGGTCAACACTTGCGCCATACCACATGGAACACATAGCCCTCCAGAACACACACCAGCACTGCCTTCACATAAAAACACAAACCACACACCCACCTTCGCAGAGGCTCTCAATAAAAATCTACATAAACAGCAGAGACCTCCAAGACAGAAATGCATTTGACCACCACAACACAACACTAATCACAAGACACATAACTCTCCTAAACAGTGTGCCACTCAAGCAAAGCCCCTAAGGCAAAACAGCATGCCCAACACATTAGTCATAGGTGACTTGATAGTGAGGCACACTGATGTCCCACTCACTAGGTTGAGCAAGGAGAAAGTAACAGTCAGCTGCCTGTCTGGTGCCAGGGTCCACCACATAACGCACGCACTCAGGTCCCTCAACAACAGGTACAAATATGACTCTATCATTGTAGATGTGGGTGTGAATGACCTGAGATGTACTTCCCTGGACTACATGAAAAGAGACATGGAGGAGCTCTCAGATTATGTATCCCAGGTGGGTATGACCCTAGCCCTGAGCAGCATCCTTCCATTACCCAGAATGATAAAACAGTACAAGGAGAAAATGATTGATTTAAAAAATTGACTAAGTTTCTGGTGTCATTCTAAGGAGATCCAGTATCTGTCTGCCGAGGATGACATGACTGATAGACCCCGATACTTTGCCAGAGATGGCCTGCATCTGTCACCCCTGGACTTCCAGATACTGGCCAAGGCTCTTGCCACCCTCTATAGTGCCTTTTTAGGCAGTGTTCCAAAGACCAGATTACCACCGTAACAGCTAGAAACAAATGCAATCTGATGATCATGCTTCTCAATGCTAGAAGTCTAAATCACAAAATGCACTCAGTCAAAGCACTCTTTAAAATGGAGAACATTGACATTTGTGCTGTAACAGAGACCTGGTTCAAGGCAGCAGAAAGCACCCCTGCACTACCAGGCTATAACTCATTCCACAAATTTCAGCCCCAGAACTCCTGTTTGGTATCTACTTCTCTGAAGTCCAGGCCAACACGGTGGGACTCTGGCTGACAAAAGTTGCAGACAATTGCAAGTTGGGAGCTATTATTAACTCCCCAAGTGATGTTGAAATCCTACAGAAAGGCCTCATTGAGACCATCGACTGGTGTCAGAACCATGGCTTTAAGCTCAATTCCATAAAATGTGTTGTCATCCCCTTTGGGAAAAACCCAGTTCCCATCAATTACCATATCGATGGTAGTCCACTGAACACAGAAGGCGTTATAAGACATCTGGCAACACAGGTTGACAGCAACCTCTCTTTTGACCACCACATTGCCACTGTGGTCAGGAAGTCCTTCTATGTGGCGCATCTCATTACTGAGGGTTTTGCATCCAGGAAGAAAGATGTCATTGTCTCCCTCTACTCTTCCCTCATTAGGCCAATCATTGAGTGCAATGCCCCATTTGGCATGTACCTCACTAGACACCTGCAACAACTGGAGAGGCCAAAAAAGTACCTCACAAAGAGGATCCTAAGCCTTAAACACTTGTCCTATATGGACAGACTCAAAAAACTCCAACTATTCTCTGTTTCATATCGCCTGCTTAGAGGCAATCTCTGCTTGACTTACAAAGCCATGTCTGACCCAGCTCCATTAGAAATGCTACATCTAAAGAAATCCCAATCCCTGCACACCACATGCTCCAGAGACGTTAAACTCATTACCACAATCAACAGAACGTGCTGGACGGACAGGTTCATGCTATGGAATAGACTTCTCATACATGTCAAACAGAGCAACTCACTGACCTTCTTCAAGAAAAATCTTGATGAGTGGATGGGACATAGAAAATTCACCCTGGGGATCACTCCAGTGGCTCTACTTGACAGAGGCACTGGAAAATAAGGTCAGGTGGCATGATGCCAGGGTAATCCTATGGGCTAAGCTTGTAAAGGCTCCAGGGCCATTAGCCTAGTACACATCTATGAACCTATGAACCTATAACAAACTAATATCATTATGTGTGAAAGAGATTCAGTCCTTCTCATTACATTCACATTCTTTTCTTTTCCAATTAAGTCAATGGCATTAATCCAGACATCCACCTATGCAAAAGTAAGAGAAAACACCTAAAATCCACATATATTATAATCAGTGCACTTTTGCATATCACACCACATCCCAACAGCCAAACATTGCAGCATAACTTAGACATGCTTTTGTCTAGCCTTTCTTCTCTTTTTACATTGTAATTCTTACATTTCTTAAAACTAAAAAAAGGTACTTGTTTACTTTAGTATCTTTATCACATACAACAATCACTGAAAAGGCTTACCCTCTCATTTTAGACACCCCTGACAACATACTATACAAATCTGCTTTACTACATAACATGCAGTGCCAGTTTATATCATTTCATTTTCTATACAAATAGAGTTAAAAACAGAAATTGTTTTACTTACAGATACTTTTTTTTTCTTTTTGGAGTCCTTCAAAACATTAATGTCACAAAGAAAGGTACGTGATTTTCATTCCACCCACAAGTTTAACAAAGTCAATAAAACTCCAATCACTCTTTGCCACTTTTTCTTGTAAAGCCATATCTCACAAATGTGAATGATGGTTTATAGTCCAACATTTATTCACTAATGTAAATGTTGCTGGTTTCCTTCCTTTTCACCTGTATCTCCCAACCCCAGATTTTGATTCAAATCCAATCTACTCCTGATTCTTGTAGTCAACGCCTTCACTTTTTTCTGTCCCTCTCAAACATTTTCCTTTGCAATACTCGAAAAGGCAAAGTCTGTTTATGAACTTTATTGTCAGAAGAATGAGAAGCAGAGTTCCCTTCTGTATGAGGACTTCTTGTTGGACAAACTTTAGTATTTCCTTAGCCTGTTCTGATGAAAAAAATGTCTTTGATCCTCCAGGAAAAAAACATATTCTGAAGACAGCTGGATACAGCAGATTGAATTTTACACCCGCCTCTGTACATTTCCTGATTGCTTGGAAAAATTTGCTTCTCTTCTGCCTCATGTACAGGGAATAATAATCTTCAACAAACAATCTATGGTCTCCATTTTTTTTTTATTCTTTGCCCTTCTGCCACAGTTTTGTCAAGACCAACGCTTTCTGCTGCTATAATTACATCTTTACTAATACAGGTCTTGGTGGCAGGTTTGGAGCATACACATGATGTGCCATTTCAATTAAGAGATCCTGCGGTGGAATACCAGACCATTTGCTTATTTGTGGTTTCATAAAATTAATACAATCTTTTCCTTCCAGTTTCTGTGGTATAGCAGAAAATCTCATGTTTTCTCGGTGTGCTTTAATGCTACCATTTTTGAAACAACTCTTCTTAAGAAGTCTCATTCTCCACAAGCTTTTTCTTTATCTCATCCTCTGATTTTTTGCAGTTTTATCAATTCAGCTAAATACCTGTTTAACACTTCTTTTTTGTCAGCCTTTGGTTATTTGAGTTTATATGATCCTTTGATGCTTCATTTAGTTTCATCAGTTCTGATTACATTTGAATTTATTTTTCCCTATAAATTACAGGAAGCTAGCCATTGCACCAAAGCTGGAGCTTGAACTGAGTTTTGCTAAACAGCTACAGGATTCTTCCCAGTCAATGTTTTCTACTGACCTTTTCTAGTTGATTTTCTTTCAGATTCTCTTTGCTGGCATCCAGTTAGTGTACTTATAAACCAGTAATTGAATTTTTCTACTAAAGCTGGAAGAATTACTAGCTCCTGTTTCTTAGTTTCTTTTTTTTTTTTTACACTGGGATAACTGAAATTAAGCTGTTGATCATGCATGTAGCCATCTTGGTGGTCCCAACTGTCACCCTATTCTTATCCAGACTGGTGAGCATGCTATCCATATGTCTTCAATGGAGTCATCAATTACTAAAATATTACCATGGTTTAATGCAATCATAGTGGGCCAAAAGGGCTTGTGACTTTTAGAGGTATGCATCTTAGGTATGGGTGTGAAGGATGAAGGTGGCTGTGCTGGTGTGTATACTTATATTGGAGTTTCTTAGACTTTAGCCTCAACCTCAACATTAGTTAGTTTAGTGGAAGTGCTCTGTGATGTATGTATATATGCGTTGGGCCTAATGAATGTGTTCTGAAGTGAGAAAGCCTCCAAGTTAAGCATGTACTTGCACATCACACAGTTGAATCAGTATGAAGTAGCAATAAAGAGTGTTTGGTAAGCATGACACAGCTACTAAAGTATTTCAAAATAGCTAATGTTATCAGGCTGGCTACAGCAGCGGAAACATCTAATTGAGATTCCATACTGTCCAGTACAGATATGGGTATAGGATAGGTTAAGAATAGGATAACTGGCTGGCCTAGAAAAAGATGATAGACTAAGATATGGCTAAAGGATAAAAGAATGAGCCTTTACCTTTGTGATAGACGGAATGTGCAAAAAAAAAAAAAAATAGTAAAAGTGACAGACTGTGTAGAGTCAATAAGGAAGTCAGTAACAATGGCAAGTATCAACTAAATAGCTTCGCCCAATAGGGTACAGCTACAGATAATGTAAGTACGTAGTTTTAAGTCCAGTAACAGCATAGCAGTTAGTCAAATAATAAAGGTATATCCCAAAGGTAACCTTGTACTCTCTACTGTGGTACTGCAGAACACTATATTTTAATACTATAACACTACAGAAATTAGAAGAACAGAACTTTAACAATGTCAATGATCAAATAATACAGTAAGTTACTGAGGTAATAAGTACATTTGTTTTTATATACCTAGTATGAGCAAAAGACAACACTGCAGTATTAGCTTAAATAATGACAGTAGTAACAGTACCAAAGCAATAAAACACAATTATTCAATATTATTTAAACTCAATATCACTACAGTAATCAAATCAAAAGTGAACAGCAAGATAATACCAACAAGGAACAAAAATGCAATGCCATTTAAACCTAACAACACAACAGTAATGGGTTCAAGAAAGTCCACTTAATAAATTAATAAGAGACAGTGATTTCATTATATGAACTAAGGCAGAATAAAAGTCAGTCACAACAGTACAAGAAGGTTGTGAAAAAGAAGACACTGAAATCTATATCATATAGAACAAAGATGAGAGGTTCCCTTATGTGTTGTAGACTAGAATCTCTTGTTACTACTTAACAGGATGAAGTCTTGTTTGCAGCATGCCAAACTAAGCAAGCATTGAAAGCTTGTAAAGCTCCACCCCTGTAGAAGCCAGCCAAGCAAAATGTTGACAATGCCCATACCAAAACTGGCCAGTCAAAATCAAGTACTCAAATCCCTCACTAGAACCCAAACTCTGGTAGATGTCATATGGAAGCCACTGTTCTCTCCAAAAGATGGAACCCCACAGATTCGGTCCTAGGTACTGATGAAGTCCTTGTAGTGTAAATGAATTCACAGGAACCCAGATGGAAAAGGGCTTTGTCGCCTTCTTCTCCTTTTCAGTAGTCTTCTTGTCTTGACAGTGTGAAAAAGTTCAAACAAGAAGTCATGAAATCGGATGTGAACTACCACAAAAATCAAATAACCACCACCAATCTCCCAGCTGATGGAGGAAAAAGCATCCAGCTTATGAAGAGATTAAGATTTAACTTTGAATGAGTTGGTAGTTGTCACTAAAGCAATTTTGTTAATTAGAGTCAGTCAGCCTGTAATGAAATCTGAATATCCCTAATGTGTCACTTCATCCTCCCATGTCCTCCTCAGTCTTATGCCTCTTAAATATCAACAGCTTTTAATTGTCCAACTTTACTCAGTCAATAATATCTTCGTCACCAGTTACACTAATAGACCACTCCTCTGCACAGTTTCAAAGGCAAGGGCGTACACTGTGAATAAAGGTGTATACCACTGTCAGTGACTTAGAAACTATCTTAATTACTTCATAAGTATCCATCAACAGACATCTTTCTGTGTGAAATGCATTGTGGTTGTGACAAGGGTTCAGCTACCCATTCACTCACATAGTTGTCACCTAGACTATGTGGATGAAAGCTTCCAGTACCTCACTTACACATTGTCTTGGCAGATGAGCAGCATCTTCTGAGCTGCAACATTATTCCATTCCCTGCACTGGCTATCTTTTTACTCATTTCACATATGCAGGATCCTAAAAGGAACATGGCAGAGCAACAGAATAGTTGTTTTAATTGCAGTCATTTAATCATATGGTATTCTAAACTCTCCAAACACTTCATTCGATATATTCATAGGTTCATAGGTTCACAGGATGATACTAGGCCATTAGCCCGGAGGCCGTTATAATTCTAGCCAAGACTTTCGCTCATGTTCCCACAAAGCCAGCATCTGTTTACACACAGGTGTGATTCTAAGGTGTATTTTCTGTTTTCCATCCAGTCGTCCAGGTACTCATATCCCTCACTAGAACCCAAACTCAGGTAGCTGTCATATGGAAGCCACTGTTCTCTCCAAAAGATGGAACCCCACAGACTCGGTCCTAGGTACTGATGAAGTCCTTGAAGTGTAAATGAATTCACAGGAACCCAGATGGAAAAGGGCTTTGTAGCCTTCTTCTCCTTTTCAGTAGTCTTCTTTAATTAGTGGGGACACCATTTTCCCCAAAGGGGATAATGATGCATTTCTTGGCATTATGTTTGAGGCCATGATTCTGGCACCAGTCATTAGTTTGACTAAGGCCCTCTTTGAGAATGTTGAAATCACTAGGGGAATTTAAGGCAGCACTCAGATTGCAGTTATCTGCAAACTTGGTCAGCCACAGACCACTGGTTTTGGTTTGCACTGCAGAAAAGTATATCTCAAACAGGAGAGTACCCCAGACAGATTCTTGGGGTACACTGCTCATTACAGGTCTACTACTAGAGGTGGTGTCCCCTATTTTTGTGCATTCTATCAGTGAATCAGTTAGCTACCCATCTAGTAACATACAGGTTGATGCCTAGCTGGGAGAGTTTATCTATTATGCCTGAGTGGGGAATAGTGTCAAAGGCTTTGGCTAGGTCAAGGTAGCTGGTGTGCACTGTCTTCCCCCTGTACATGGCTTTGGTGACTGTTTCGAAGAAATTGACCAAGTTAAACAGGCATGATCTCCCTTTGACAAAACCAAACTGCGTAGGCCAAGTGTTTGGAGTTTGCCAATGTTCTTGTTTATAAGGTCCATGAAAATGCGGTCCATGGCCTTGCAGATCAGGCTAGTTAGTCTGATGGGCCTATAATTGCCTGGGTCAGTGGATGCTCCAGCTTTGTGTAGAGGGATGACAGTGGCTGTCCTCCATTCAGATGGGATGAAGATGGTGGTCAGTTTTTGGTTGATTAGGGGGCCTAATGGAGTTGAAAGCTCATGCCTGAGTTCATGTAGGATGCAGCCAGAGGTGTTGTCAGGTCCCATGGAGACTGTATTTTTTGCCTTTGAGAGGGCATTAATGGCTTGATTCCTGATAATGAGGGGAGGGGGCAGGTGATGGGGATGCCCTGGTTTACTGATGGGGGGATGGGGGTGAAGTTTTCACTGAACCTGTCTGCCAGCAGGTTGGTTATATCTACTGCATTTGTGCATTTGGTGTTCATGACCACCAGTTCAGAGCAGATTTGGGTGTTACCTGTGAGATTGCGGATGTATGTGAAGAAGGCCTTGTGATTGCCTTAGTGGATGTGGCCAATTTGGACTCAAACTTAGCTTTAGAAGATTTCAGCAGTGACTTTATTTGCTTGTTCAGAGAGAGGAGAGATTGCTTCTAACTTGGCACCTGCTCCTTCGTGATCCTGGACAGCAGTTTTTTTTTCCTTTTATTATAGAGTTTGTTTATTGCTGTTGTCCACCAGACAAGTTTATTCTTCCTTGATGAAGATGCTTTGCTCCTGTCAGGTATTGCTGAGTCCATACAGCTATGTAGGTGCTCATATATTTTTTTGTATAGACTTGGATATTAGTGCTCGTTCCAACTGACGGGATGGTGGCTGTGAAGATTCTTATGCCTGCTCTCAGGAGATTGTAGTCAGCTTTGGAAAAAGTTTTTTTTTTGTTTGACTCTGATGGGGGGGGGTAGGGGAGATGGCTAATTTGAAAGTGATGGCTTTATGGTCAGATATTACCAAGGAGGATGACACTGTAGGGATGTTACAGTGGCTACTCATGTTGGCTAGTACAAGGTCCAGGATATTTTCTCCTCTCGTGTGGGTGTTGACCAGCTGATCCAATGCATTGGCATTAACAAAGTCGAGGAATCTCTGGTTGTTCATGTTTGGGCTTGAATAGGTCTTCCACACTATGGTTGTGTAGTTAAGGTCACACAGGATCAGGGTAGAGGGTTGAATCTTGATGCATTCAAATAAGTCCAGATAGGTAAGTGGTCATCCTGAATCATGGTTGGGGGTCTCTAGCTAGCTATGATTTGAATAGGTGTTTTGTCAACAGTTAACTGCACTTGGAGTTTCTCCTGTGTGTCATACTGTATGACCAGCCTGGAGCTGTGTATGTCTTTGATAAAGATTGAAACTCCACCTCCTTTGGCCTTGTAGCCCTTTGTTTGGGGTCTGGAAGTATGGTAGGATGAGTAACCTAGTAAGGCTGGGGTGCTCTCCTCAGCTCTGAACCAGGTTTCAGTGACTGCACAAATGTCAGCATCCTCCAGGGTGAGGAATGCTTGCAATGAGTGCAGTTTCATGCTAAGACTCCTAACATTTAGTAGCATGACCTTTAAATTTTGGGTAGAAGAATTTCTCACTTTCTTGATTTTGTGCTCATGACTTTGCCTAAAAAAGGCACTATGGGGGAAGCAAGAGCCTTTGCCAGAAGCCGGAAGCCCAGAGGAGACAGATGAAATCCATCTCTGGCAAAGCATTGTGGTCTGTCAATCATGTCCTCCCAGGCTGTCAGATACTGGATCCCTTTGGAATGACACCAGAAACTAAGCCAATTGTTAAAGTCAATAATTTTCTGTTTGTATTGAGGCATCATTCTGAGTGATGGTAGGATGTTGCTTTAGACTAGGGACATACATCCCTGGGACATATATTCAGTGTGCTCAACCATGTCTCTCTTCATATAGTTCAGAGAGGTACATCTCAAGTCATTCACATCAACATGGACTATGACAGAGTCATAACAGTACATGTTGTTAAGAGACCTGAGTGTGTGCATGATATGGTGGATTCTAGCACCTGACAAGCAACTTTCCTTGACTTTTTCCTTGTCTAGCCTAGTGAAGGGCACAACTGTGTATCTCACGATAGTCTCCTATGACTAGTATGTTGGGTTTGTGGCTGGGCCTTAGAGGCTGTGAGACACAGGTGTGTATACTATGTGTGGTGCTTGGTGCTGGGGGTTCTGATATGTCTGTGTTTTTGCTTCAGAGGTCTCTTTTGTTTAGGTATGTTTTTGTTGAGAAGCTCCTCATCACAGCTTTTTTCACTCTCCATTGCATTGTCAATAATTCCTTACAGTTAGAATCTATCAATGAATATAGAAACCAAAAATAAATAAATAAATAAATAAATCTTGATCTATACCTTTCAACTGTTCAGTATTTTGCAGAATGTCCTGATTTTTGTCTCATATTTTTGGTCTGCTTCTTATAAAATTTGTGATTTTTCTGGCAAATCACTGAGGATTAAAGTCATGAAATAATGACAAACATCCCAGTTTCTGACATCATATCCTTCAGAAAAATGCATACTAACACAAACTCTTTTATTTTACTAGCTTTCTAAGTTTATAAGAACAATATTTAAAATATGTCTCTATTTTGAGCCTCTGTCCAACTATTATGTTAGAGTTTGTTCAGATTTCTTGCAGTAAGAGGTTGAGAGGTATGGCTAGATCCCATGGTGAGAAATTAATTATATTTTTGACAGAAACTCACAGAAATATAAGCAGATGGTTTGGAGTTTTGTTACGACCTGAAAATATTTATTTATTTAAAAGTTTATTTACCAGAGTAGGGCACTGATCAAAAATGGCTCTGTGATGTCCATGTGAAAATCCTGTATATGTGATATAAAGCTAACAAGAAGGTAGTAGATGCACAGACTGGGAAGATGTTGCAGTTCATCAGATACTGTCCTTTTGCCAAGGCAATGGTCAAGTCAGATGCTAGAAACTTGCATCACAATAGTGTGTGTGACAACAAGTATACAGGAGTATAATATATATGCACACTGGACATACATGCAGTTTCACCACCACAATTGAGATGAATATTGCATATAGTAAACATATAAGTATACGATCAATTAAAAATCATCCCTGGAATTCAATAAACTCTGTTCAGGCTTCAAGCAGAGCTTACAAGGAGTGTTACCTCTGATGTGATGTTGCTCATCGCTCAGCATTGTTCAATGTATATTAGTGGGGCACTGCATGCCTAAACAAGGTTTTGCAGCTCACAGCAGTGTTGCTGGCCGTGACACCTCTTAGATAGCATTTCTCTGTAAGGCTGCTGGTTGCAAAAGCCTCTGACTGAATGTAGATAGCTATTCCGTGTAAGTCCAAACAGCTCCGGTGAGTGAATTTTTGCAAAATGCAACGATGACCACCAGGACTACACATATCATAACTCTCAATTGTATCTCATTATGAGGAATGTACCTCATTTAGGGTTTTAAACAGTTCATGTTGCATGAAGTTCTACATTGAAAGGATCTGCTACACATCCAGTGTTATAAAAATTTTCACTGATATTCAGGGTAAATAGAATACTGCCGTGGTGGTGCTGCGGTAGCGTTGTCACCTCACAGTAAGACGTCCTGTTCGATTCTCAGCTAAAGTGTCTTCTGTGTAGAGACATGCGTAAATGGGTGTACCTTCATTGAAGGTTGTGTGTCAGAGCTGGCAACTCGGCACGTAAAAATCTACTGCCAATCATTAGCGGACCGGAGTTCCACTGTGGCGACCCCTAACCGGGAAAAGACGAAAGATACAACATTCAGGGTAAATAGAAATGAATCACATTAATTCATTAAAAAAATGTATTATGTAAGTAAAACCAGCATATTTTAACCATCATATAACCTTCCTGGTTTCAGATGTTAGTAAGCAATTAGTGTGTTTTCCACATCTTGCCCATTTGTTCCACATTATAAGGGCTACTGTTCCTCTTTTTAGAGATGGAAGGTTGATAGCTATGAGAGATAGCATGGCAGCATGACATTTGCTTTCCTTTTCTTTCATTTTTTTTCATTTCATTTTCTTTTTGTCCACTACTTGTGCAATGTGCTGTGTAGCACAAACACTAGAAACAGAGAACCCGGATAAAAAATAGTAAAATAGGGGATGTCATATAACTAGTCTATTGGCAGTATATTGCTGCTATATGGACTGGCATGGCCTTTACTTTTGCATAAAACACATACATAAAGACCTGTACATTTAATAAACCTTAAATTGTATTGCCAGCCAATGTTGCTCACCATTGTGCACTCCCGAGCACAGCGTTTGCATGATGGTAAGCATCATGCAACAATTTCAAATACTGTGCACACACCCAGTAAAAGAACTTGAATTGGTGACAAAATATCAGGATACAAAATGCAGTTGGCAGGAAAACCTCATTCTTCATTGGACTTGAGCTCTGGTAGTCATGGCCGGTGTTTCTGCTGAGGGAGTGGGCTTCTGAGTTCAGAGGTGGGGTGTCCAGGAGTTCAAAGTGTTTGTTGGACTCCTAGTTAAGCATCATGGGCCCCAGTTACTGCCGGGGAACTATTCAAGCTCAGCCTACAAATCTGAAGCATAGGATAGTGTTGTCAAGGCTTTGACCAGTGCTACAGGTATCCCCTGCTGTGGTGAACAATATCAACACCATTTTGACAACATCAGGAGGAGGAGGAAGGATATCCTCGACCATTGGATAGAGGACTTTAAGACTGGGGACAGCCCACAGATGTGTCAGTATCCATTACAGTGACTACTTGTAAAAATGAAAAGCTGAATATAGTCAAGACTGGTATCCATAATGATATTCGGTTCTGTTTTGTTCGACAGCTGCCATGGCGAGAGCTTTAAATGTGAGAACCCATGCTTGAGACTGGCAAGCATGCAAACAGCATGTGGTATGTATGCATCGGGACATGACTTTATTTTATTGTATTTTAATTTTGTTTGTTGACCAGGTAGGTGAGTTGGTCCAATGACTGTTCTCAGTTATGACCCAGACCCTTAAAGGCAAATATACATAGATAACATAACATATGCATAGGTAATTAATATAAGACAACCTTCATAACTTTCGCTAACTACATCAACCTCTTCAAAAACAATGGACAACTAGTTTCTACTATATTCCTTGATATGTCCAAAGCTTTTGATACTGTATCACAGCAACTACTACACAACACTCTAGCCTCCTTCAACCTCAACTCTACAGCTCTCAGCTGGTTCTTTAGCTACCTTACTAATCAGCAACAAGCAACTAAATGAAATAATAAAAACACTACACTCCTTCCAGTCTCTGTTGGAGTTCCTCAGGGGTCCATCCTTGGCCCTCTCCTTTTTATTATATTCACAAATAGTCTAAACACTGCCACTAAATCTGCTTCTATCATTCAATACACTGATGATGCTACTCTTATTCAGTCTACTCCCACACCTCAAGAACTCCAAGACAAACTTCAAAAGTCATTTCTAGATATTGAAAATTACCTAAACAAACCTCAACTCATCCTAAACCCAAACAAAACAAAATGAATGATCTTCTCTAACAGGAAATCCAAAGCAAAACCAGCTCCTCTCTCATTCTACTCCACTAATGACACTATAATAGAACCAGCTTACCAAACAAAACTACTTGGTGTCACAATAGACAACAACCTAACATTCAACAAAACACATATCACTCACAATTAAGAAAGTTAACATCAAACTTGGTGTTCTATATAGGGCCAAACCTTACCTTTTTCAAAATGCCAAACTAGCCACAGCCAGAGCCCACCTCCTATCTAATCTCCTCTACTGTTCTTAACTTTTCACTAACCTGAGCGTGTCTGATTTATATCTACTTGATTCCTGATATAATAAAATAGCAAAATTTGCTGCTAATATACCCAACCAGACCAATCATTGCCTTGCTTTTCAAAAATTACACTGGCTTGAATTTCCCAATCTGTTATTAATCAGTTCACTGCCCACTCCACCATCCACAAATCTGAAAACTGCCCTGCACTCTCCAATCTAGTGTGACTAAATACAAACCCCAGGACCCTTAGATCATCCAATAAATATATACTCAAGATTACAAAGTCCCATAATTACTTTGGTAACTCTCTCTTCTCCTTCAAAGTAGCCAAACAGTGGAACCTATTACCCCCAAATATCTTAAAAAACACAGATTGTCATAGCTTCAAAAAACTCCTAAAGGAATACCTTACTCAACAATGGCTATGCTCCTGTATTACTCCTGGCTAGTTTATCATGCCTTCGATCAAATGTTTTCTATTGTACCATCTTCTTGTCTTACTTCTACCAAGTGAAAATACTACAATGGTTTTTAGTTTTATATCTAATGAGTTTCATATTACTGTCTGTAGTAAGGCTTAAGAAATGTAATGTTTTCTGTTTTATATTCCCCTTTTTGTAAATTGTGATTGTTGGCAACTGTCAAACTAGTTGTATATTGTTTGTAAATCTTTTAAAAATGTTATCTTTTTGTACTATTGTTATGGAGCTTATCTCCCCGAGTCTCCACTGAAAATGGGCTACTTGCTCAGCCGGACTCTACCCGGTTAACAAATGTAAAATAAAAAAATAAATAAGATCAGATGATTACATATAAGCAACAGTAAAGTCATGGGAAAGCATCACAAAGTTGTAGTAACCAAATTCACAAAATACTTGGCAGTTGGAGGCAGAGATAGCAGAGAAGCGTACTTGGCTCAACCAATGCCCTATGCCAGTACTATGAACCAGCACCATACCCCCTCAGCTCTTCAAGTGAAGAGAACAAAATAAAAGGGAAAAAAAAAAACTTTACTGTAATTTCTGATCAGTAAAAAAAAGGCCATTCCTTCTAATGGTGCACAAACCAGGCAGCCAGATATATGACATACCTCCCCCCACCCTGTCCCAGGCATTCAGGTCCCGTTTCTGTGCCCTGCCACAGTTCATTTAAAAAAACAATTTTTTGTTTCAAACTATAGCAAATTGCTTTTTACAAATTTAGCAAAGAGTTGTTACAGTCTGTACTCTATCTGCACACAGTGCTACAGTGCTCAGGTTTTAATTTAAAAAATAGGTTTTCTTTTCTGTGACTTTTAAACTATAGAAAACTGCTTTTTACAATGTAGCAAGCATTTTGCTACCACTTCGACCACACTCAGAGTGTGACAGTGCTCAGGTTTGACCACAAATGCAATACTGTCTTTTAAAAGCCGGTACTTCATTAAAGAGAGATTTAGATTGGCTGATAATGAACTATCAACACTTTGCACTCAGGGCAGTTGCCTTTCTCACCCTGTCCTAGCTACACTACTGAGACAGCATGAAATAAATTTAAATTTTTGCTAAGTGAAGAAATAGATAAAGAATACATAAAGTTTCTCAAATAAAATCAAAACTATTCAAGATAATTTACCTTGACACATCACTCAGTTTTTAATTAAAAAAGAGAGTCTCTCTTTTTTTACCTTTAAGTTGTAACAAACTGCTTGCTATGATGTTGACCACACGTGAGACATTTCTGCATTCGGGTGTCACAGCAAATACAACACTGGCTTTTAAAAGCCAGTACTGCATTAAAGAAAGATTCAGATAGGCAATTCCCCTCTTGACCCACCCTACCTATGCTACTGAGACAGCATGAAATAACAAATCTAAATTTCTAACAAATGCAGAGATAGATAAATTATACAAAAAGTTTCTCACACTAACTGTAAACGATCAAAGATCCTTTACCTTGCTACGTGGCTCAGGTTTTACTTTAAAAAAAAAAAGATTTTCTGTTTTTTGTACTTGTAAACTAAAATCAGCGTAACATTTTAAATATTGTTCTTATAAAGCTTAGAAAGGTGCTAGAATAAAAGGTTTTCCATTAGCATGCATTTTTCAATGATTTGCGAGAAAGTCATAAATTTTATCAGGAACAGATAGAAAATAATAAGCAAAAATCTAGACATTCTGTGAAAATCTGGACAGTTGAGAGGTATGCTTAGACATCGACTTTTATCTCACATTTTATTAGAGGGATACAGAGTGGATATAAAAATTTACACACCCCTGTTAAAATACCAGGTTTTTGTGATATAAAAAATGCGACCACAATAAATAATTTAAAACTTTTTCCACCTTTAATGTGACCTATACCCTGTAAAATTCAGTTGAAAAGCAAACACATCTGTTAGGGGAAAAAATATAAAATTAAAAAATGCACAATAAGCTGATTGCATAAGTGTGCACACTCTTAAACTAATACTTTGTTGAAGCACCTTTTGATTTAATTACAGCATTCATTCTTCTTGGGTACACACTTGCCATCAATTAAAGAGACTCTGATTAACCCCAAATAAAGTTCAGCTGTCCTAGAAGGATTTTCCTGACATTTACTCAGTTGCCTGCTACAGCAAAAGCCATGGTTCGGAGAGAGCTTACAAAGTATCAAAGGGATCTCATTGTTGAAAGGTATCAGTCAGGAGAGGGGTACAAATAAATTTCCACAGCATTGGATATACCATGGAACACAATGAAGACAGTCATCAAAAAGTGGAGAAAATATGGGACAACAGTGACATTGCAAAGAACTGGACATCCCTCCAAAATTGATGAAAACACAAGAGGAAAACTGGTCAGAGAGGCTGCCAAGAGACATACAGCAACACTGAAGGTGCTGTAGGAATTTCTGGCAAGTACTGGTTGTGTACTACATGTAACAACAATCTCTCGTATTATCTATATGTCTGGGCTATGGGATAGGGTTGCAAGAGGGAAGCCTTTTCTTACACAGAAAAACATCCGGGCCTGGCTATAATTTGTAAAACAATACATCAAGTCTCCCAAAAGCATGTGGGAAAATGTATTGTGGTCAGATGAGACCAAGGTTGAAGTTTTTGGCCACAATTCCAAAAGGTACGTTTGGTGCAAAAACAACACTTTGCATCACCAAAAGAACACCATCCCCATGGTGAAGCATGGCAGTGGCAGTATCATGCTTTGGGGTTGCTTTTCTTCAGCTGAAATTAGGGCTTTAGTTAAGGTGGATGGAATTATGAACAGTCCCAAATACCAGTCACTTTTGGCCCAAAACCTTCAGGTATCTGCTAGAAAGCTGAAGATGAAGAGGAATTTCACATCTCAACACAACAATGATCCCAAGCATACATCCAAATCAACAAAAGAGTGGCTTCACTAGAAGAAAATTAAAGTTTTGGAGTGGCCCAGCCAGAGTCCAGACCTAAATCCAATAGAAAATCTGTGGGGTGACCTGAAGAGGGCTGTGCACAACAGATGCCCTTGCAATCTGACAGATTTGGAGTGCTTTTGCAAGGAAGAGTGGGCAAGTATTGCCTAGTCAAGATGTGCCATGCCGATAGACTCCTACCCAAGAAGACTGAATGGTGTAATTAAATCAAAAGGTGCTTCAGCAAAGTATTAGTTTAAGGGTGTGCACACTTATGCAACCAGCTTACTGTAGGATTTTTAGTTTTTATATTTTTCCCCTAACAAATGTGTTTGTTTTTCACTTGAATTGTACAGGTTATTGGTCACTTTAAAGGTAGGAAAAGTTTTGAAATTATTTATTGTGGTCTAATTTTTTTATATCACAAAAAAATGGCATTTTAACAGGGGTGTGTAAACATTTTATATCCACTGTACATTTCCTTCAATAAACATCTTTTTAATGTTTATCTCCATATTTCCTACTTACTATCACACCAGCCCATTTGTTCCTCCATGGATGGCATTCAACAGAGGAAGGTTGTCATCATAGCACCAAACAGAATCATGTTTAGCATTAGCCCCCTCTCTCTCCAATTAGCCTATGGCAACTTTATTCTTGCTGATCCTAAGATATTTCCATAAAGACTCACATTTAATTGGTCTGTGTACATTTTGCTTCATGCTACTATGCTCATCTGTTATGATTGTCAAGTCATGCAGCACATTGGGTTATCATCCTCCACTAAGAAAGGATGAAAATATATGAAGATGCATTTGGCCTCTTAACACCATCCTCTCCAAACTGTTGCTCCAACTGTCAGATTAATAACTGACTACATGTCATCATGGTCATAGTCAGGGTTCTGTCTGTCTCTGTCATTGAGTCATCTCCTTCCAAGTTCATTTTACCTTAGACATAATAGGTTTAAAGTTTGTTACTCAGTTATCAACCACTGGGGTCCTTACAAGTCTAGCCACATGCCCTAAACCATTTGGGTCCCAAGTATCATACTGGGGTGGGGAGTGATGCATGTTAGTAAGCAGGTCACTAAGGATTTGTGGGGGGTGTTAGTTAGGATAATACTTTTCTTATTGATGGACTCTGTTCATAAGGGACATGGGGGCAGGACTGGGGATAAATTTACAATTTCACATCCAGTTGTCAAGGTTTTTTTTTGAATAGGGTCCGGAATGAATTCGGTTTTACATTGATGGAGAGCCATAGTGTGGGGATCCTTTGGGACACATACCTGTCTCTCCAGCATGTTCTGTTTATTACAGAGCAAAGTTCAGATCCCTGGATCTCGTGTTCTGGTGCTATTTGTTTTGCACATGTGCAACAGATCCAGCTGAGGAAGCCCTGTAAGGCAGGCAAATGTCCCCCTCTTAGTAGCCTGTAGGAGACTGAATACAGAGACAGAGCCTTTAGGCAATCAGTGTATGACAGGGTATTCGTGTCCTGAATTCCCCTGGTGAAAAACCTTTTGAGGGTGTTCCAGCTGTTGCAAGTGTCCGGTTAGATACATGCAAAGTGGGTATTGTATTCTATGATAGGTCTAATTTGGGCTGAGTAGTGTGGTACTATAGCTTCCTTAGACCTGGATGCCATGCCCTTACCTATAAGTTGGGTGACAGCGAATGATTTTCTTATTATCTTAGCTATATGTCAGTCAAAGGAAAGATTGCTGTCTACATATGTTCCAAGATCCCTTACTACTGGGTCAACTCTTAGAGGTGTTTTCTTGATGGACTCATTAACTTGCATTGACAATTTCCCAAAGGGCGTTATAATGCATTTTTGGCATTGAGATTTTGGCCATGGTTTTGGCACCAATAATTTGTCTGTGTTTAACCCACTTACAAGATGTTTGTGTCTTGGAGGGAACTTATAATACTTCCAAATGTTGTCATCCACAAACCTGTGATCCAGAGGTCTTTAATATTAGCCTTAACATATGAGAAGTAGATGCCAACCCCCCCTGGGGTACTCTACTGGTGACTGGTGTGTTGGTGGAGGTGGTCTTATTGATCCTGACTTCTTGGGTCCTCACTGTAAGCCAATTGGTAATCTAGTAACTTATGTAAGGGTTAAGCCTAGCTCAGAGAGTTTGCAACAATGCCTGAATGAGTTGTTGTATCAAATGCCTTAGTCAGTCAAAATACTCAGTATGCACTGTTTTATCCTTGTCCATTGCCTTGGTGACCCTCTCAAAGAAGTTTACAAGGTTACGTAGGCATGGCCTTCCCTTAACAAATCCAAATTTGGATGAGTTCAGTGTCTGTAGGTTGTCAATGTCCTTGTTTTTCATTTCCATGCTAATTCATTCAATGGCTATGCTTGTTAGACTGATGGGTCTACAGTCCCCTGGGTCAGTTGATGGTCCATCCTTGTGGAGGGGACTGACTGTTGTGGTTCTCCATTCACTTGGAATGTAGCATATTTTGCGGCTTTAGTTGAAGAGTGCCTCAAGTGGTCCTGATAGGTCATGCTTTAAACTGTTCTTGATGCAAGCAGGGATGCTGTCAGGATCCACAGAAGTGGTGTTCTTGGCTTTATCAAATCCTGCTAGCACCTGTCCATGCTAATAGCTGGGGCAAGTATGTTGGAGGGGATTTCACCTGATGGAGCTGGTGGGGGGGGGGCAGTACAGGGGTGAAATATGAGCTGAAATTGTCAGCCAGTAGACATACTGTGCCACCCTGATTAGTGTAGTTGATTCCATTCACCAGCAGTCCAGCACACTGTTGTGTGCTACCTCTAAGGTTTCAAACATAGCTGAAGAAGGCCTTCTGATTTTCCTTAGCCTGGGAAGATATCCTGAATTCATAGTTGGCCTTGTTGTTCTTAATTAGATCTCTTAGTTTCTTATATAGTTGTGTAAGAGAGCACTTGTTTTTAAGGGAGTTGCTTTTCCTGATTTTGCTCATGAGTTTCTTCTTTTATTATATACCTTGCTTAGGTGAGGATTCCACCAGTGGGGTTTGTTTTGGGTTTATTTCTGGTAGGTACTGCAGCCTGTATGCAGCCATTCACATTTGTATGGTGACTCCGGGAATAATTCTGCATAGGTAGCTGTGGTGTCCGATTTGTGGGGAACCTTGAACTTTGACAAACTGTCATTTAATAGGATGTAGTTTGCATTTTAATAGTGCTTAACTGTTACTGGTTTAGATGTATTTTCTTGGTTGATGTTTACTTTAAATAAGACAGCTTTGTTATTCAACCTCAATAGTGCAATGGTCTCCTATGTTTGTGAGTACCAACTCCATTTAGTTTGATCCTCTGACTGGACCATGCACTATCTGTCCCAAAGTGTTTGATTTAATAAAGTCCATGAAGCATTGTGCCTGGGAATTTGAGGCAATGTATATTTCCCAGTCTATAGAGAGTAATTACAGTCAGTCATAAATAGGGTGTTTGGCTGGATGGTGCACCCCTCCAGTAGGTTTATGCAAGAATCATGGGACTCTAGAGGCATAGATGGTGACCTGTTGCTAATCATGATATGGTGAGGGACTTTACCTATGGTGACTTGCACATGGAAGATCTCCATAGTTTCATCCTTTCTAACCCACCTGGAAGTATGTTTGTTGCGAACATATATCATTGGCCCCAGTCTGTGCTGTTGTTGATATAAATATGTGAAAGGCACTATAGCACTATATATGAGGGGATTCAATAAAGCCTGCACAGTCATTTTTCACCATGATGCCACTTGGCTGCGAAAAGTTTTAGATTCAGTAAACTCTGTGTCGCAGCAGGCACTCACAAGCTAACATGGTAAATACCATGGCATGTAACTTACAGTGTAAGTAGATAAACTGTATGCTAATGAAGCAAACCATCATGGTGGAGCAATTCAACAAGCTGTAAAGCAACCAGGTAGACTCCATACTTGTGTTGCACATGTATTCGAAAACTTTTTGAATACACCCACTTAAAGGAGTCTACACGGAAACAAGAGCAAGTAAAAGTTAATACATTTGCATAGAACTGACATTAACATGTAAGAGCAGGCACATTATTACATTATTAGACAAGGTGGATGCTACAAAAGTAAGTAATAACAACAGTCCTTTAGGTGCCATGACATAGCTTTGCTCCCCAAACCCCAAATGAAGAATGCACTCGTAACTAATGTAGACAGCTTCTGTTTACAACATTCTGCTCCCTTTCCGATTCTCTGCCTATATGGTTATCAACTGTGTAGATTTAGGGCTGTCAGCATGATAAAGATGCAAATGAAGTCAAAACTCATTAGAATTCTTGAACTGGAAAAAAATGTAGCCATGTAGGGATGTTCACTTCGTGTAGGCATTTCCATAGTGTTTATTTTCAATGGATGGCAACAGTGAATGATGACATCAAGGAAGTGTGTCAGGTTACACCTACAGATGTGTACATGTAGGTCCCTGGAGGGTGAAAGTGCATGTAAGCAGTCCACAATTCACAAGTTCTGTTTCATCCTCTTTATTTTTTTGTTAAAATGCGCCCTCTCTGCCCACTTTAAGTTATAATTTTAATAACTTCTGTTATTGTTTTTGTGATGCAGTGCTTAGTGCAATCACAGGAAATGGAGGAATGAATGGCAGGTTTCTCAATGCTTGACATGTAACTATTCCTCTGGTGGCATGTGTATGTTTAGGGCTGGAATACAGATGGTCTTGGGTTCTAATACAAAGTGTGCAAACTTTAAATCACTTTTTGTACTTCATGTTTGCATGATACCATGGGAAAGGAGGACAGTGATAACAATATTGCCTGTGTTCACTTTATTTATTATGGATAGGTGCAAGCAGGGGTGTAAAGGTGTGCATCATGCACTAATGAGCAGAAATGGAGGTAACACACTCAGTTAAGCAGCAGGTGTGTTTAGAGTAGATGATTCTATGTTCCTATGGTAAGTACAGAGTACATGATTCTATGGTCCTATGATAGGTGCTAATTACAGTACAAGCAGGTGACTTTTAGCACAGGGGAGCTATTCAACAAGCTATAAAGGATCCATATAGCCTCCTTTCTGTTTGTTTTCCTGACTACTCCAATACTACTGGAGTAGAGAAAATGAAATTTTAAAGGGACACAGTGCTAGGGGCTTATGTAACTTTGCTCCATGTGTATGTGCTAGAGACTGAAGCCAGTGCTGCTGGTGTTGGTGACAATAGGCTTAGACCAAGAAAGAGAAGAGTGTTCAGGCCCAGATTAACTTTTCAGATGCTACATGACCTGGAGATTATAGAGCATTACAGGGTAGACAGGGACACCTTACAAGAACTCTGTGAGCTCTGCCACCCTCAGTTTAAGAGCCAGAGCTAACAGAGGGGAACATATCCCAATGCAAACTAAGGTATGTGTAGCCCTTTGAATATTAGCTATAGGTACCATTCAAAGACCAACTCGAGACATGATGGGGTTCTCACAGCTATCAGCATCAAGGATCCTCCATCAATTCCTAGATGATGTGCTCATACATGCCAGTAAACACATATGTTTTCCCCATCGTTCTGATGAGATCGGCAACAATATGCAACATTTCTACCAGGTAGGACTCTACCCTGAAGTACTGGGTGTGATAGATTGCACTCATGTACACACCAAGGCACCACCTGGTGAGCCCTATTGACTCTACATTAACTGCAAGGGATACCACTCCATCCACTTCCAAAGTTGTATGTAATGCACAGGGAATTATCTAGAAAGTGTGTGTTGGCAACCCTGACAGTTATCATGACTTCCATATCTGGCACACATCACAACTGTACCAGATGTTTTCTAGGGGGTGACATCCCACAGGGCCACTTACTCACAGATGCTGACTATGCACTAGAACCAAGGCTGATGACACCCATTAGAAGTGCACACACAGCCATGGAAAAACACCATAATGAGGCATACGCTCAAACCATAAACATCAAAGAGCATGTGTTTGGGCCACTGAAGTCACAATTCCAATACCTAGATACATCTGGTGGAGCCCTGCAGTATAATCCATGCACATGAACACAAGTCTACACTAGAGCTACACTATCTGATCCTGCAGAAACAGCTGCACCAGGATCAACAAGGGAAAAGAACTCACACCCCCCTACCAACACCTAGGTCACCATGGCAATAGTCAGAAAGGGAATCACCAGCTGATGTGACTGGAGGTGGATGCAGGCATTCTCAATATGCCCTTGCTTTGGCTAAGAGACAATGCATAGCACATTCACTGACCACTTAGGTGCCTAATATCTTTCTCCTACTCATAAACATATAATAAAATTTATGCCAGGAAAACAACACAACCTTTAACTCCCCATGTAATGGCTGTGTACTGCTTGCATCAGACAGAGTCAGCACTGATATAAAACTGTGCCAGCTGCTGCATTTGCAAGGTATGTCCTGAACCTAAAGTGTATTCTTTAATAATATTATAGCATATCCTTGTATTTTTTTAAATTGGTACAGTAATCAAGTCAATATTGGTGGATTTCTAAAGTAACTACCTTAACATGTGAGAGCAGGGCAATGATTTTACATATATGTTCCCATTAGTAAGTTTTAGGCCTTGGGCATCAGTTATTCACACAGTCATCCCTCTCAAAAGTACTGATGATCAGTGCATGCCCTCAGTTTAGCACCATACCTTTGTACTGGTAAATAATTAAAGAGAGAAGTTAGAAAGTGATGATACACATTGCAGTTTCTGACTTCTCAACCCTTTCCAAGATCAAACAACAGACAGGATGCAGAACAAGGAGAGTAAACACAGCATCATACCCTTGTGTGTGACATAGCAGTAACTCACCTTTGTTTCCCACCAAAATAACAGGCTATGCTTGTATGTGACATAACAGTAACTGAGCTTTGTCCCCCCCAAAAAAGAGCAGTATACATTTGTTTGTCACATAGCAGTAACTCACCTATGCTATCCCCAGAAGAAAAGTATATGGTTGTGTGTGCCATCCAACCTGGCCTTCAGTTGATGGCAACTACATATCAGATGACTCCCCCAGTTAATATCCTCACACAGTTCAAGGCCAGATATATTGAATGGCTTACACACTGCATGCCTCACACTACTGGTCAGATAAGTGATAAGTTACCAAGAAACACAGAAATGTAAGACACAGCTGTATATTTGCAAGCATAATCATAAAAGGTTGTATGCTTAGTAAGTGCACTACATCCAAATATAATATGATAATGAACTGTACAAATAGCTGATGGTTTGATAGCAGTGTACATTCTGTTGCAGATGGTTGTGTGAAAAATGACTTCAGTTGTTTGCTAAAAAGCTGTTTCTGTGGCAAGGAGGAATAAGGCATCAATCCTGTTTCCAGAAGATGCATTGATGCAAGAGTTCAAATCCTGAGCTATATAGAAATATCTCATGTGTACTGTCATGTTCATGTATCATGTTATATGTCATGCATTGGTTTTCCTCATTTCACATATTTCTCCTTTTTTCCAATTTCATATTTCTGTTACTTTTACCAGACAGTGAATACACTGCAGGTTTGGCTGTGCTCATTTTGTTTGAGCGAAGCACTGCATTGCAGAAACAGCACAACCAGACCACCAAAGAAGTAGACAGCCACAAATATAAACTGGATATATTCAATTAATGCTTTTGGGCATTGCAAAAACCAGGCCTGGAGTGCAGATGAAACTATCAGACATTTGCAGTGTGACTCACATATGTGCACTGCTTACCTACGTGCAAACAGGTGTATCTCTCATTCATGTACACTTTGTTCACTATTGTGCAAATAAGCTGTTCACTGTGCTATGGGACTGTATATATCATGCTTCATTATTGGTGTTTATTCTCTGTTTCCTTTGTCTGACATCAAACTACATGTGGAAGCATTACAAAGCAAGTTCCCAATCTAACTATACATCATAAATTTACAATAAATTTAAGTGTTGTCCTCCCCCCACACCACCAAGCACTACAACACTGGGGTATCAGTACTTTTTCCATACTTATATCAACCACACTACAAAGTATAATACATAATATTGTGTGCTCCATCATGGACAGGGCCAGTTGGTGGTGCCACAACCTCTCTGCTAAACTCAAACATCCAACTATGCTCAATAAGAGTACTTGTGTTGCTACATAGCTAGATTTCCAAACAGCCTAAACAGCCTAATGCTATTAGTGCTATTAGGCTACTAGCCTCATATAACACTATGAACCTATGTGCCTAGGCAGACCCATACCTTTCAACGGTCCCACATTAGTTGGAAAATCATGAATTCTAACTCAAAATCCAAGGGTGCCTTAAAATTCAGATCGGTCCCTTTAAATTACGATGTTCTTTATTAATCAGACAGTTGTGAGGCAAGACAGTTGTTGGAACAACTTTAAATCCTCCCATCCTGAAGAGCTGCAACCATGACACAGACACACGTAAATATATACACATATGCACACAATGATAAAGCATGCTTGGTATTAAAGTACATTGCATTTTATGTTCACAGACCATAAGTGCTCAGCAGTATAATAGTTTGTAAACATTCTCTACTAGCCATATTCTTGGCTGCTGTTAAAGCATTGCCTTTGCACAAGTACATTACCCACCTGAATGGGCTATTAAATGCAGTCCTGTTACCTACTGGAATCAGGAAATCACAGCAGCATAAGTAACTTTCAGCCACAGCTCACAACTTTTGGGGACAAATCCAGAAAAAAATTGGGGGCATTTTTTTTTAAACTGTTAGTACTATTGACTTGAGAGGTTGACAAAATAAGAGTTTATGATTTAATATATAAGTAAAAGATGTCTGCACTGCCAATTATTGCCATTATTTAAGTATAAATTGCCATCTTTTCTTCAAATTTCACCAGTTTTTCAAGGGATTATGAGAGACAATGCAAAAATTTAATTCAAAATGAGGAGCAGTTGAGAGTTAAATTTCAATGTCATCATCCATTTCAAACTGTTCTCCCTATAACATTTGTCCCTATCTTCCTCAAATCTGTTGCTTTTCAGTTAAAACCAAATTAGGAAAAGTCAAAAGTCTGTTCATTATTCTCTTAACATACAGCTGCAAAACTAAAGTATACATGGTCTGAGTGTTTTAGATTATATACCACCTTTTAGGGTCAAATGCTTGTTATGAACAGGATGACATGTACCTTTAATACTTCATTTTTACTGAAAAATAATTCTCGCTCCCCAATAGCTGAGAAGGTAAATACAAAATTTAGTCTTCCCAAAGTCTTGCATGGGAAAAAGCTGAACAGACAACAGGATGCCTGAGAGTATCAAGGAACTTACAAATTCAAGGTAGGGGGCATTATTACAGAGCCTGGGCTAGTGAAGGCATGCATCTAGAGGCATTGCTACAGAGTCTGGGATAACAAGGACGGATACCTAAGCATGGTGATTTAACAAGGAATGTTATATAGAAATTTTAATGGCATTGAGGTGGCCTAATTAATTAAAACAATAAGACAAATACTTTTTACAGAACATTGACACCAGTAGTGTAGAAAATAATTTGGTGTTTTGCTTTGTGATGTGATATACTTTTCAGTCAAAAATTCTACATTTTATGGTCATGTTCTGCACATCTAATCATCAGAATGTATTCATTTCTTTACAGATTGTGAGTTTTTATATTGTGGTGTAATATTTGTTGCCCTTGTAAATTATGAAGGGGCTGAGACTGAAGTTGGTCAGTTTATCAGTGCACTAGTCTACCCTGGTTAAGAAACATAAATAACATAAATCCAGCATATGTGCATGTGGAGTTTTTCATTCATTGTCACATGTCTTTAGGTAAAACTGATTTTGAAAATACAGAGCATACTTATTGTAAAACCCCTGTAGTTTTAGTGGTTAGTGGTGACTGCTTGTAACTTGTGAGGTAACCTCATCCCATTTATTTGTTTATTTAATTTATTTACATTTAAAAAGCACTGACTGGTCATAACATAAACACTTGTAAGCTCAGTCCCTGTTACATTCAGAGCAGTAACAGCAAAATATTTGATTTAAAAGGCAACAACAGAATGTACATGGAGATACAAGGAACATATATGAACATACTGCAGATAATCATCAGGTTGCAAAGAAGAAATGAAGTCACTAAGGTATAACATCAAAGGAATTATATGCACTACTCTATAAGTCAGAGTTGCCAACTTTTGGAAGGGGGCAAATCCTGACAATATCCCCCGCCATTTATGGCACCTACTGTCACAGTGATCATTACCGTAGCTGTTAGCTGGACTAGACTACTTTAAATGAAACCGAAGTATACACGCTTAAGTGTTTTTAAATATCTACTTATATTCATATACTACCTGCTAAAAACATTGTATTTGGTGTTAAATTATATTTGTATTTTTGTATTTAGCCCCTTTAAAATGTTACTCATGCAGGCCGTCCAAGCTGTTGTGCACCACATGACCTGCTGATGTCATCTACTATAAGTGCATCTGCACTCTTATATACATCAGACTTGTGTCATGATGATTGTGTTAAGTATTGTGTTTTATAGTCTGAGTACCTAGGTAGTTAGGGGTTCAATTCTCATTCAATCAACTGTATGGGTCTCTAGTCAGCAGAGTAGATGTGGTATCCTTCAGTTACTTCTCCAAGAGCATGGATTGTCAGTATATTGATACCTGCACAAGCATACACATCCATTTCATGCAGCCCTCCAAACCTATTGTCTCCCACATGGCCTGCTGATATCATCTGCTATAGGTTCACCTGCACTCCTGTAGAAGTCAAACTTGTGCCATGGTGCTTGCATTAAGTACTGCGTTCTGTAGCCTGTGTACTTAGATAAGTAGAGGTACTATTCTCACTGCATTCAGCAGGGTCTTTTGTGTCTAGTTAGCAGAGTAGATGTGGCATCCTGCAGTAAATTCTCTAAGGGCATGGATTGGCAGAATTTGGATGCCTACACATCCATTTAATTCAGCTCTCCAAACCTATTGCCTCCCACATGGCCCCCTTATGTCATCTGCTATAAGTTCACCTGAACTGCTGTAAATGTCAGACTTGTGGCATGGCACTTGCATTAAGTACTGTACTCTGCAGTCTGTGTACCTAGATAGGTAGGGGTTTTATTCTCACTGCAGTCAACTGGTGTGTGTGTGTGTGTGTGTGTGTGTGTGTGTGTGTGTGTGTGTGTGTGTGTGTGTGTGTGTGTGTGTGTGTGTGTGTGTCTCCTAGCTGTTACTTGGCATTACCAAGAGCCTTTTACACTAGCACGTGAGACACTTATTCTACCTTTAACAGACACTGCTCATGTCATCAGCTATACACTGTCTGACACACTTCAAGTTGGACTTGAGCTGTGGTGCTTGTGAAAGTATTTGTGTTCTGTAGTCTCTGTACTTCAATAGGTAGAAGTTCTATTCTCACTGCAGTTAACTGCATGTGGATCTGTGTATCTTAGCTGTTGCTTGACATTACTGACAGCCTATTGCACCAGCATGTGGGACACTATAGACACAGCTGATGTCATCAGCTATAAACTATTGTCTGACACACTCTAATTCTAACCTGAACTGTCACACTTGCATAAAGTGCCGTGTTCTGTCATCTCTGTACTTAAATAGTTAGATGTTCTATTCTCACTGCAGTCAACTGTGTGTGTCTGTTAACTGTTGCTTGATATTACCAAGAGCCTTTTTACACCAGCATCTGTGACACTTATTCTTGCCTCAAAAGACTCTGCTGATGTCATCAGCTATATGATAGGTCTGGATCTGCAGTAGTCCCACCAGGCCATGGTCAGACAGTGTGTTGGAGGCCAGGCAGATGTGACCTCATCCTATAACATACAGAGTGCAGTGACATGGCTTTAAATCTATCCACATACATCATGGCATGATTCATAGCCTCTGCTTTATGTTGATGAGAAAGGTTTGTGGTTTATCCAGCTACTGCATGTGTCTGGTGAGGGTCATAAGAGATCACTATACTGTTTTATTGTTCTGATCAGGTTTTACTACAGTACTGTCATACAATCCTAATATCTGAATATGATGGTGTGACTTATAATGTGCACCATATTTGTACTGGGAAATCCTTAAACAGAGAAGTTAGCAATTAATGACACACATTGCAGTTTCTGACTTCACATCATACACAGTTGAAATCAGTATAAGGTTGTGACATTTTGATGCTATAAACTGTTGAACTATTCAAGGAGAATATATGTTCAAGGTACAATGACCACTTAAACAACACAACTGCAGATATACTAAGCAATAAGCTACCTATGCACTGCAAGTATTAGACAGAAGATGTTCATATCCTTGAATCCAAAGGATAAAAAACAGGGATATGGTACAATTAACATCACTTGTAGACTATGGTGTTGGGGAGCATAGGGGGCAGGAAGCCTAGGCTGACACACACGTGGTCAGTGAGTGTGTGTGAATAAGAAAGAGAAGAAGGCAGACATATGTATACAACAACAAATGGCCAGTGAGACTAAATGAGTAACTGTGGTGTGTGTATCTGTAGGGGTTCTCCAGGTGAAATAGTTGTGTGGGTGTGTGCATGATCACAGCCAATCTATGTGCTCACTCTACCTGTCAGAGAAGTGTGATCCATGCATGGTAGGGGTGGCAGTCCATCACTGGCATCCCCAACCAAAAGAACTGGCTCTGAGAGGAGTTGCACTGGCAGCTGGCATCCAGGACCAAGGTCTGATGCAGTGCTGCTACCTGAACTTGACTGATGTCTGCTGGACCGGCTCCATTAATGAGGATACCCACTACCATGACCCCAATGGCCTGCTACATCTGTGTGTGGCCAGTACACTCACTGATGGAGCACTGGAATTACTGTTAGTATGTGGGAGTAATCAGACATGGCCACATTGGCTGGCAGCAGATGATGTGGCTGACCTACCTTCATGAGGATGCTGCTCCCCTCCCAGCAGACATTCCACCACAGACACTGCATGTTCCATAACAGACAACCCTCATCCATCCTAGACACCCTTTGTTTCTACATCTCAGTCATCTAATGCTGTGAATGGGCAACATAGTGGAGCCAGTCACACATGGCAGACTGTGCCCCAGTACTCTGAGGCATGCACTTTGTAACCTGTTCTATATCATTGTCCTTAAAATGTGTGAGGATATGAACTGAAAATCATATGATATGTAGCTGTCAAGGAATAAAGGCCAGCTTGGATGTTAAGGGACATAATCTGTGAACTGTGTGCTGCTTACTCACATTTCTAACCTTACCTATAACACTTTCTAGATATATCATGACTGTTGTGATCCCCCCACCCCAAGCAGTAATCACTCGCAGCTGCAATCCATTAATAATGTACACCATATAAAAAGGCAACCCTGCAGCTAGGCAAGCTAATTTTTATTCTATATGTTCGAAACATTGAGAACAAGCATTTTCTGCACATTATCTCCACAGAGGAGTACTCATTCTCACAATGTATGTTTCCATTTTATCACCTACATACTGCATATGTTGGAATGTATTTAACAATAATTTGAGCACAGGCTTTTACACTGTTATTTGTATGGATTACTTAGAAGTGTACTGATATAATGGCCATGCTTGTCTAGCCACTTCAGAGGTAGACATGACTGGTAAGACATTAAAATAAATGGAAATGACTGCTGTGTGAAAAAATATGTAGAAATGTTTTCAGGGACAGGCTTTTTGACAGCACTTGTAGCATTCCAAAGATATTTTGTTAGCCACAAGGGTCATTTACCTGTTATTTTGTGAGGGTGGGGTATAAGGTGAGTTACTGTTATGGCACATACAAGGATGTATTGCTCTTTTTACTCTCCTTCTTTTGCATCCTGCCTGTTGTTAGTATTTCACATCTGTAGACTGTATTATGTTTTGCCAGTGGGTAATAATGACTGGCTACCTTTTCTGTTGTATATGTAAACAATAATTTGTAGTTGTGTGATATTTATGTGTATTATATGTCTGTTTTCTTGTAGGCCATCTATAATCATGGCATTGAGATGTGCAAATTCACATCTAAGACCCTTCTCAAATGCCAAAATAACATAATAATTGATGGTTTATGGCAACATGATGCCTTTCTTCTGCAAAGGGGAAGGCAAGATATGGGCCGCAGGCTAGTACTATGGCAACAAATTGTTTCCGATGTGAATGCCAGAGGCAGCCATGGCCAAACCTATGAACAGGTGTGCCACAGTGCCACTGATATGATCAATGTTGCAAGAAGGAGAGCAGCTGTAGTGGACTATGACCTCTTTAGTAAAGCTGGAAGCCCTGCTACGGAACCACCACTGACCTCCCAATGACCAGTTGTTAGCTGACTTAAGGACCACACAATGCACACAAGAAACTGAAATCCACCATGTGCTGGATGTAGGGGCCAGCATGTATGACATACCAACCACATCCCAAGAGGAGCTTCCAGGTAGGCCTTGTTATCTGAACTGTCGAATACTGTTGTATATTTATTGAAGTTAAATGAATAAGTTAATTCTGTGTCACTTGTATTTAGTTGTTTGGGGGAGTGATGCTTGTTACTGTTATAAGCTTAGCTTGCAGTTGTCAGCCACATATTTGTTTAAACGCTTGCTTACTGCAGCTATAAAGGGGCAAATGTATTACCCCCTGTGCTATAGCTGATTGTGATGTTGCTGTTCTTACCTCTTGCTTACCATCTTTCAGGACCATCAGCCCTCCAGGAAATCTTGCCTTCTGTTGATAGGCCAAATAGTTTGATGTCAGTTCTGCTGATCACTTTGAACAAATATTGCATTGTGTGAGTTTGATCTCAGGTGTATTGTGTGTGTTGCTGAACTGTCTGTAATAGTTGCAGCTCTAGTACGTTGTTAGCATATATTGCACTATATTAGTGCTGGTATTGCTCTTTATCACAAGTGATTCTCACAGTGCAACGGTGGTCCCTGTGCCACCTGATGTCAGTGCACCAGCATAGTCTGGCAATGATGGTGGCCAATTTGAGGCACAGTCAAGGGGAGCAGAGGTTGAATCTCACACAGAGATTGACATATAGCCATCCACTGCATTTACTTTGGACACAGCCATTATACCTACACCTACCCAGTCCACTGAGCCCACAGATCTTGGACAGGTGGAGGGCAAGGACATTGATCAGGGGAGTGTGGCTACCATGATTTCAGTGCCTGTTGAGTCTGGCCATAGGCGAAATATGGGTGAGGTACCATGCAGGAGGATTTATAGGTTCATAGGTGTGTACTAGGCTAATGGCCCTGGAGCCTTTACAAGCCTAGCCCATAGAAGTGCCCTGGCATGCGTGCCACCTGACACTAGATCCCCAGGGTGAACTTTCTATTTCCCATCCACTCATGAAGATTTCTCTTGAAGAGGGCCAGTGAGGTGCTCTGCTTTCGACATGGTTGGGAAGTCTATTCCAGAGCATGGGCATGCTCTGGTTTATGAACCTGTCCCTCTAGCATGTTCTGTTGATTGTGATAATGAGGTTGATGTCTCTGCAGAGTGTGGTGTGGAGGGATTGGGATTTCTTTAGATGTAGTATTTTAAGAGAGCTGGGTCAGACATGGCTTTGTAAGTCAAGCAGAGATCACCTCTTAGTAGACCATATGAGACAGAGAATAGCTGGAGTTTTTTTTGAGTCTGTCGATGTATGACATGTGTTTAAGGCCTAGTATCATCTTCATGAGGTACTTTTGTGGCTCTTAAACTTCTAATGAAACTCCAAAGATTTCTGGATTATTTAAAAAATCCATAACAAAGATGGTGACATCCACCCTAACCCAGGCCCCACCACTATCTTTCACCCTAACCCTCTGAACACTGCTATAAGTCCAGCAAGCTCCCTACCTATGCTTCACCTTAACCTAAGAAGTATTAATAACAAAGTACACAGCTTGCATGCTCTTGCAACCCACTCCTGACATCATGTGTCTCTCAGAAACTTGGCTCAAACCTAGCACTAAGGATGAGGAAGTCATCCCACCTGGAATTATAACATCCTCCAGAGCCCGACAGAACCACTAAAAAAGGCGGTGGAATAGCAGTCATGTTCAAGAACTCCTTGAATATCATTAGGAATCCTCCAACCTCCAAAAGTCCATAACCAGGAATTACTTGCCCTGAAGCTATCCCTAAACAACCAAAAAGTATTAATCTCCTAGTCATATATCTCCTCCAGGCAACAATTCCGAATCCCTTGAACAAACTCTGAGATGGCTTTCCACCCTATCCCCAGGAAACGATTATTTTAGGAGATGTTAACATCGACTGGTCTCTCTACTCCTCCCAACTCAATCCACTCCCCATTAACACATGGATTTTCCCAACTTATTCATTCCCCACTAGAATTGGAAATGCCCAACAAAAGGAGAGCATCATAGACTGGATCCTTACTAACAAGAATCCTTCCAACTATACCTCAGGGACCCTCCCTAACGACCTTAGTGACCACCTTATCACTTTTATTATTAAAAACAAATGCACAACTACAAAGCCCCCCCTCACCAGATTAGTCAGAAACAGCAAGAATTTTGTCCCTGATCAATTCCTTGCTGACCTCCGTCTTGTAACTGGTCCATCCTAAAAACTCTACCCTTAGATCAGAGCGTGTCATACTTTAATGACACCTTCCTTAAAATACTTGACTCTCCACGGCTCCCCAAGCGACTCATTAGAACTAAGGAGCGTATTGCACCTTGGCTAACTAATGATTCTAAAACTAAAATTAAACTCAGAGACCAGGCCTGGAACAAATGGAGAACCACTAAAACCCCTCTAGATCGCATCAAGTTTCTTCAGCTTAGAAACTCAACCAAGCTGCCGTTATGTCTGACAAAAAACAATATTTCTGTCACCTACAAGACAAATATCAAAATAATCCCAAAAAATTCTGGGCAAGTTTCAATCACCTCCTCCATCCAGGCAAATCCACTACCCCCACACCCAGAATCACTCATGGACAAAAATCCCAGTGAAATAGCCAACACCTTTAATTCCTTTTTTACTGAGACCATCCAGTCCCTTGCTAGTCAGCTCACTTCACCCCCTGTGGCTCCCACCCCAACTACCTACCCCACTCAAACTGCCTTTAATTTAAAACCCACCTCCACCTACTACATTCGTACCCACCTAAAAAAACTTAAACCAACCACCCTAGCGGCTGACTTACTTCCAGCCAAATACTTAAAATAGCTTCTGATGCCATAGCCTACCCTGTATCAATCTTAATCAACCGGTCAATTGCTGAAGCCTCTATTCCCTCAATCTGGAAAATCTCGTATATCATTCCTCTCCACAAAGGAGGGTTATCCACTGCCACAACAAACTATAGACCCATAGCCATTCTCTCCCCCCTATCTAAAATTTGGGGCCGCTGCATTCACAAGCAACTCATCACCCACCTCACACAAAATAACCTCCTGTCCAACACCCAACACGGTGTTCCCCCCCATCATAGCACAACCACGGCTCTCCTCTCCTTTGTTGATTCAATTAACCTCAACCGGAATAACAAACTAATTTCCTCTGTGCTCTTTCTAGACCTATCGAAAGCCTTCGATATGGTCAACCACAACCAACTGCTCCATACATTGGAAACTTTTAATCTTAGCAAAACTACCATAAATTGGTTTAATGCATACCTCACAGGCAGAAAACAGGCGGTACAGTGGCAAAACAAGATTTCAGACCTACTCCCCACGAACATCGGTGTCCCCGAAGGTTCTATTCTCGGTCCCCTTCTTTTCTCCGTCTTTATTAATGGTCTACACTCTATCCTCCCCAAAGCCACCTGCATACAATATGCAGATGACTCCACTCTTATCTGCTCGGACGACTCTCTCACCAAACTCAAGTCACAACCCAAAACTGCTTTTCTATTGTCGAAAAATGGTTCTCAGATCTAAAACTCCTACTTAATCCAACTAAAACCAAATTGCTCCTATTCTACCCCTCCCCAGCAACTTCTTATGGCACGGAACCTCCCATACCCCCACCTCAACCTTCATTGTGTCCTCTAATAACGGTACCAAAATTTATCCTGTCACCCACACTAAACTACTTGGAGTGACAATTGACCACAAACTGAGATTCGACATCCATGTAAACCAGGCCATTAAATCACTTAACAAGAAACTTGGGTCCATGTATAAAATAAAGAAATTTTTAACCCCCGACACCAAACTAACCATTGCCCGTACCCACCTCCTACCCACACTCCTCTATGCCTCCCCAATATTCTCCTTCCTTCACAAGAAAGAGCTTAATAAACTATCCACTACCTATAACCACATAGCTAGATTCATTACGGGACTACCCTACCGCACCCATCACTGCCTAAATCTAAAAACACTGGGATGGCTAGAATTGCCCAACATCCTCAAATTTAACCAACTTACAGAGGCATTCAAAATCATAAAACACCCTGAAAAACTCCCTCACTGAACAATATACTTACCCCTACTCTAATCTAACATCCTAAGGTCATCCAAAAGTATTCAAGTATTAACTATTAAATCTACTAACTTTCGGGTGGTGATGCACTGTCATAATTCCATTGGCAAAACTGGAATGCTCTCCCCAACAACCTTAGACTTATACCCACTCTCCACCAATTCAAAATACAACTTGAACTCTATTAAAATCTCAATGGCTATGTCCATGCTCTAATCCAGACTAATAGCTCAGGCTCCCAACTCAACCCGGCCTACATAGGCCTCCATCCAGCCCTTAACTTAAGGGTCCACTATTAAGCCCTAATTACTCATCTTTACTAACTTATATCACTAACTGAATTTTTCTTTTTACCTACTGTTATATTTTTGTATTTTTAATGTTGCCTGTCTCAATTTCCTAGCTTATGTCACTATATTTTTATATTTTATATTTTTTATGTACCTCTGTGCTTTGGAGCTTTTCTCCCCGGGTCTCCACTGAAAATGGATATGTATCCAGTTGGACTAACCCGGTCAACAAATGTAAAATAAATAAATAATAAATAGTACGTTGTTAGCATATATTGCACTATATTAGTGCTGGTATTGCTCTTTATCACAAGTGATTCTCACAGTGCAACGGTGGTCCCTGTGCCACCTGATGTCAGTGCACCAGCATAGTCTGGCAATGATGGTGGCCAATTTGAGGCACAGTCAAGGGGAGCAGAGGTTGAATCTCACACAGAGATTGACATATAGCCATCCACTGCATTTACTTTGGACACAGCCATTATACCTACACCTACCCAGTCCACTGAGCCCACAGATCTTGGACAGGTGGAGGGCAAGGACATTGATCAGGGAAGTGTGGCTACCATGATTTCAGTGCCTGTTGAGTCTGGCCATAGGCGAAATATGGGTGAGGTACCATGCAGGAGGATTTATAGGTTCATAGGTGTGTACTAGGCTAATGGCCCTGGAGCCTTTACAAGCCTAGCCCATAGAAGTGCCCTGGCATCGTGCCACCTGACACTAGATCCCCGGGGTGAACTTTCTATTTCCCATCCACTCATGAAGATTTCTCTTGAAGAGGGCCAGTGAGGTGCTCTGCTCGACATGGTTGGGAAGTCTATTCCAGAGCATGGGCATGCTCTGGTTTATGAACCTGTCCCTCTAGCATGTTCTGTTGATTGTGATAATGAGGTTGATGTCTCTGCAGAGTGTGGTGTGGAGGGATTGGGATTTCTTTAGATGTAGTATTTTTAAGAGAGCTGGGTCAGACATGGCTTTGTAAGTCAAGCAGAGATCACCTCTTAGTAGACCATATGAGACAGAGAATAGCTGGAGTTTTTTTTGAGTCTGTCGATGTATGACATGTGTTTAAGGCCTAGTATCATCTTCATGAGGTACTTTTGTGGCCTTTCCAGCTGCTGCATGTGTCTAGTGAGGTACATGTCAAATGGGGCATTATACTCGATGATTGGCCTAATGAGGGAAGAGTAGAGAGAGATGATGACCTCTTTCTTCCTGGATGCAAAACCCATGGTAATGAGATGTGCCACACAGAAGGACTTTCTGACAAAAGTGGCAATGTGGTGGTCAAAGGAGAGGTTGCTGTCATCCTGTGCCCCCAGATCTCTTATAACACCTCCAGTGTTCAGAGGGGTCCCATCAATGTGGTAATTAGTGAGCACTGAGTTTTTCCCAAAGGGGATGACGATGCATTTTTTGGCATTAAGCTTAAGGCCATGGTTTTGTCATCAGTCATTGGTCTCAGTGAGACCTTTCTATAGGATATCTACATCACTTGGGGAGTTAATAATGACTCCCAGCTTGCAGTCATCTGCAAACTTGGTCAGTCAGAGTCCAGCTGTGTTGGCCTGGACTTCTGAGAAGTAGATGCCAAACAGGAGAGGACCTAGGACCAATCCCTGTGGGTCCCCACTCATGACTGGTCAGCACTCTGACTTGGAGTCCACTACTTTCACACTGTGGGTAATATCTGTGAGCCAGTTTGCAACCTACCTAGTGATATAGGGATTGATTCCTAGTTTGGTGAGTTTATCAATAATTCCTGAATGGGGAATGGTATCAAAGGCCTTGGCCAGATTGAGGTATGCTGTATGAACTGCCTTGCCCTAATCCGCATCTCTGGTGACTGACTCAAAGAAGTTAACCAGGTTGAGCAGACATGATCTACCTTTTACAAAACCGAATTGCGTGGGATTTAGAGTTTGGAGATTCCCTATATCCTTGTTAATTAGGTCCATGATGATGTGTTCCATAGCCTTACATATCAGACTCGTCAGGCTAATGGGGTGATAATTCCCAGGGTCTGCAGTCACTCCCCGTTTATGGAGAGGGATGACTGTAGCACTGCACCATTCGGTAGGGACAAAGCCTGAGGTGAGGCTGTGATTGAGCAAGGCACACAGATGTGGTGCCAGTTCACTTTGTAGTTCATGTGGAACACATCCAGGGATATTGTTGGGTCCCATGGAAGCTGTATTGTTGGCCTTGGACAATGCAGCTTTAACCTGTGCTGCAGTAATGCTGGGTGCCTGGCATTCCTCCAGTATTTTGACTGGCCCTTTGAGGAGGAGAGAGGGGTAAAGTTGGCACTGAATCTGTTGGCCAGTATGTTGGCAATATCTGTTGGGTCAATATAGGAGGTACCATTGTGCAGTAACTCAGAGCAAACCTGGGTATTGCTGTGGAGATTTCTGATATAACTATAGAAGGTTTTGTGGCTGTTTTTAGTGTCTGTTACAATTCTGCCTTCATAGCTGGCTTTAGAGGTTTTGATCAGGGATCTCAACTTTTTGTTGAGGCCATACCTCCCAACCATACCGAATTACTCGGTATTTACCGAGTTTTGGGGTCCAAATGAAGGGTGCCACGATTCCCGATTGGCACCCCTTCATTTCCGATTGCTTTGCTTCATTTTTTTAATTTTTTTTAAAAATCGCGCTGTCGGAGCTGACGTCATCACGTGCACGATGACGTCAGCACCGTCAGGGCTACCAGCCAGTCGGAAATGAGCTCAAGGAGCTCACATCATTATTTCCGACTGGCTGGCTGTGAGTGGGAATACAGCAGCGAGAAAACCAGGCAGCAACAACAACACTATGGCAGTAATACTCAGTCTAATGGTTTTAACTGAAATACTGAAATGTCGAACCATGTTTTACTGAATTTATTTTGAGCAAACGAAGCCTGACATTCATGTAAGTGAAGATGTTATGACTACGTTTAATGCATCTGTTTCTGTGTTTTGCATATGATTGCACATTTGGTTTTAAAAAGAAAAAAAAATGAAAGAAAATATTCGAATGTCATTCATAGCAATTCCTTTAATTTGACATTTTGAATAATTGGCAGTTCATAATTCGATTACTCTGGGGGATGTTTTTTTTTTAAATATGTTGTGTGATTCATCTAAATGAATGTAAACCATTCTTTGTCAGCATAGACATATATCCTGCTTAAGTACTAGTGGACCAGATGAACAAAAATTACTATATTAAAACAGGAAAGAGAACTAAAATTGCAGCCAACAGTTATAACAAAAAATGCTCAGAACTTCAGAATGTTAATTCTTACAAGTGTATTTAAATATTTTTTCTGACTTGTCCTGCCTTTTATATGAATTTCATACATCTTTGTGTTAGAATGATGAATGACTAGCATTTGGATAAAAGTAAGGAATGACAGTAATCTTTTTATGGCTTGGTTTAAAGTCTGAAGAATTAAAATTCTATAGTTAGCCATTGAAACATAGTAGTGCCTGCTTTATAAATGAATTAGTGTAGGTTTAACAATGGATCTGAATTTTACCCAGTACAGAAAAAGTACACCCAAAGACCATTTAGTTAGAACATTACATAGATCTTGTAGCTGTTTACTAGACAAGTCTAAACATGTGACAAGACTGTTTTTGGAATTTATAGATAGCTTGCATAGTGTGCAAAGCTACCCATCTAGCTTTTCATGCAATTCTAGGGTCTCATGATTTATAGACATTTTGCTTCTGTGTTGCATAGCTGTGCTGTAAGAAGCAGAAAGGGGTTTTGAAGCTGCATGTAAATGTAGTTAGTAGTCTGTGGGTTTCAATGTTGTTTCAATGAATGTGAGTTTCAAGTTCAGAGAAGTTTTAATGCCAAGTCTGTTTTCGTTATGTGACAGTGTTGCTTTGTTTAGCAGATCTCTATTGGTGTTTGTGCATTGGGCTGTAAAATGTAAAAATAAAATCCAAATCATTGTATTACTAAAGCAGTATGCACACATTAGTGTTTATGGTAAATGGGGAAAAATAGCCAGGTAATGGGACATTGGAATGGTTGCAGGGGGACTCTGGTGCCATATTTTGGTTGTCTGTTCTTCAGTTTGCATTTGAAAGTTGGTATCCCACAATTCCATTGGAGTGGGTGGGGTTACATAATTATGTATGCAAATTGTATGTTAATCAGAGTACAGATTTGTACCTATTTTTCACGGGCCTTGTCCAGATTTTTGATGTTTCCAGGTTGAGAGGTATGGGGAGGCTAATAAGGGAATTTGTCCAGTCTTGGAACTTCCCCTTTTTCTGCAACAGTTTCTTCCTTCTATTGTAGAGTTTATTAATGGCAGGGGACCACCAGATTGGCTTCCTTTTTTTGGAGGAGAGCGTCTTGGTTCTGTTGGGTATGGCTAGTTCCATGCATTTATGTATGTGTTCATACAGTGCACTGGTGTATGATTTGGCAGTCATGCATCTATTTTTGATTGACATAGGTGCCATGAAGATAGCCACCTCTGTTTTTAGGATCCCAAAGTCAGCTTTGGAGAAGTTTTTCATGGTGGTTACCTTTGTGGGGGGTGTGGATGAGATGTGTATTTCCATGGTGATTAGTTTGTGGTCAGATCTACCCAGGGAGGAATCAACTATTGGTGCAGAGCAACAGTTGCCCATGTTAGTAATAACCAGGTCAAGGATGTTGCTTCCTCTAGTGGGGGTAAGAATGAGCTGGTCCAGGGCACTGGAATTGATGAATTCCAGGAAGTGTTGGGCCAGTATACTGGTGCATGAGTAGTTTACCCAGTTGATAGAGGGGTAGTTGAAGTCACCTAGTATGAGAGTGTTGCGTTGGACCCTAATAATTTCCAGGGTGCATAGGAACGTGTAGTGAGAGTCCTGGACATGGTTGGGGACCTATAGCAGGCTATGACCTGAATTTTCGTGCTCAGAGGTGCTCAGAGGTGGCTTGTTGTCCCTCTTCCACCTAGTGCAGGTGTCACTTCCCTTGCCAGTTAGTGTATGTTTAGGGTCATCTTGGATGCACAGGCACATTCCTATAGGTGCTCCAGACAAATAGGTTCATAGGTTCATACATTACTACTAGGCTAACTGCCCTTGTGGGCCATTTTAAGCCTAGCCAATTAACCCGTATGAAACTCAAACCCCACACCTTGTGTCTGTAAGGCAAATATCTTAACCATTATGCTAACTTCCCTCTTAGAACTGTGGATGTGGCACAGTCTGACATGCATGACTGCCTCCACAGTGTTGGCAATTCACTGGATTGGATTAACGTTGGAATGAGGGGTGTCTGTGATGGACTGAGGGGTGTCTTTCATGAAATGAGCAATGTCTGTAATGGAACATCTGCTGGGAGGGGAACAACATCCTCGTGAGCATAGGTCAGCCACATTATCTGCTGTCATCAATGTGTCCATACCCAATCATGCTCCCTTAGTGGCATACTTCCACTGCTATGTCAGTGATTGTGGTTTCTACAAACAGATGTAGCAGGCCATGGGTTTGTGGTCCTGGGCATTGCAGTGAAGAGATCTCATCCAGCAGACAGCAGTCACATTCAGGTAGCAGCACTGCATCTGAGCATGGTTCTTGATGTCAACATGACAGAATATGTGTCACAGATTGGTACGAGCCTTGTATGCAAGATTTTTGCCTCCAAGGAAGTTGTGTAATTACATCTCATGCTTACTGTGTTACTTTTCCTTTAATGATTGGCTGGTTGCCTGAGAACATGAGACAATTGCTACATTGCCTCAGGATGCCCAAATCTACCAAACTGGCCAGAGAGACATTTGGAAATTGCTTATCCATGTTGTCTGGTCCTGTAATTGGGTTGGCTGTTTAGGATTAAGGACTGGGTTTTAACAGGGAACTCCTAGGGTAGTTTCTGTGGTTAAGGGCAATATGCTATATAATACTAGGATATGGCAGTGCTATTTGATGCACAAGCTAGCTGCTCTAAGCTTAATTCTGCAGAATGCAATATGGTTTAACAGATTTTGAATTTAATCCTAACTTTATAGGTACATTTTCATGTCTAGTCATTTGCTACTACAGAGGGAACTGCTAACTGATGTGGCCTGATGGGCAGCTCTTCACAGAGAAAAAAGCTTGAAAAATAACTATGTAGCCAATAAATAACCACACTTTGAGCTTCCCCCGGTACTTCTCAACCCAGAAATCCCTGGTAAACACCTTCTGCCCAAGATGTCTGACACTGGAATCTATTAATGTAAATGCACAGCAAAAGCAGATCTCAAGTGCAGATTGTACAACAAACAACTAGCAGTGCTTCCCAACTTAGAGAGAGACCAGGTAAACACCTTCTGCCACAAAATGTCTAATCCTGGAATTTCTTAATGTAAAAGCAGTGAAAAAAAGCTCTCAAGTGCAGATTAAACAAGAAATACCAGACAACTAAGTCCCAGGCTAATTCACCCTTCTGCAAAGAGATTTTTTAGACACACAGACTACAAAAGCCAACAAACCGAGAAATGACTATTTTTGAAGCAGAAATAAATGCTTTAAAAATGCTCAAAAACAGTAGTCATAACCATATGAAGTGAGTAGAAGTACAGTTAATTAAGAAAATATTCTTATCTTAGTTTGGATGGTTCTGGATACAGTTGAAATACTGGAAAAGCAGTGCTGAGCTCTCTGTAAGTCAATTGTCTCCTATTTCTCTTTTGGTGTTATATTCCTTTTGATGGGAATTAAGAATTACCTGGACTGAAACCATGCCAAATAACTTCAGTAGTACAAGTAGCTATATTCAATATTCAGTAGTTTGGGTTATTGAGAGTTTTACGTTTGAATTATCCCTGTTACTCACACGATGCATCCATAGATGGCTCCAGTCTTCCTATTTCATCTGCATCTTTGTTGTTAGGTAGTTAAACGTAATACCATTTCTGGGCACATTCTTAATCAGTACACTAGTCAGTTTTGTCTTCTACCATCTTGTAGTTAACTTTTTTCACAACTACGTCTTCTACAAACATTTGTCATAAAAGGTATAATCTGGCTAATATCTGCTGTCTTCTTATTTAGGTGCCTCAAGAATACAGTATTATTTTTCTCCTGATAACCACAATTTATGGTCGACATCTCTACTTCCTCTGTATGCTATATTCTCTTTGTCAGGCATATCATTCTCCAAAGCTTGTGTCTGAGTCTAGGCTTAATACAATCTGTGAGCTACAGCAGTAGTCTGTACTGGTTGAAAATCTGCAATACATGCATCAAGGCTGCTAGAATAGCACATCTGTTCACATGGTTTAAATATCTTCACATTTCCCTGCTAATAGCAAATCTGCAGTCTAAAAACAATGGTGTCTTATTAATGGTTATGGAGGCAATAGATCATTGTTTCAAGTCTTACAGCATGCAGTATATCTGCAACAGAGGTCATTTTATCCTTCACAAAGGTATATGTTTGGCTTTCCCTCCTGTGTTTATTTAACCTCATCTTGAATTTAACAGCTTTAATCCTTAAAATTCTTTTTTGAAACCTAAAGTTGCTACTTTTACTCTAATATAAACAATTTTTTACTTTACTGCTATTCTCTCTAGCTGCAATAAATGCCAGTTTTATCATCATATCAAGAGTAACTCCTTTAGCCTCTAACTATAGCCATTTCTATAGATGATATCCTCTCTTTAAAAACACATCCTCATTAGGCTGTTTAGACTGCAGCCTTTGTTGTCCCTTTTAGATTGATCAGTGACAATCCCCCTTTAAAATACTCTCACCTTTCATTTTATTAATTACCACATTAGTCTATCACTGAACAAAGATAGCTTTAGTTTAGCAGTAATTGTTTGTTTAAGTAATAGTGCATTAATTATTGTTATTAATAAACTTTTTTTGTACAGACATTTGACTGAAGAATTGTTTCTTGAATTTAATATCCACTTGTATGGTATTTCTTTGTTTTGTATAATCTGTTATTGATAATCAACCATGCTTGTTTTTACCATCTGGACTGAAAATGGTCCATCTGAATCAATGTTCTACCCTGGAAAACAAAGTCAAATAAATAAATACATAAATAAATCTATAGATCATTTTTGAATCTACCTTATGTATTTGACTATATCAACATTTGCATGTAATTAATCCAGTTTTCTCATAGTTATGTTCACAGTCTTTATTACTTACTACCATTTTTGAATGTATGGTTGCTGTCGTTTCCTACCTGTAAGCATTCTCTTACTGATCACTCTGGGATCTCATCTTCCACTTAGAGTACTTTGAATGTCTAGTTTCATTCCACCCCATCATATATTTCTGCATGCAAATGCATCCATATATTCCTATTCAAGTGTTCTGCATCAAAACATATTCATAGTTCTCCATCTAGCTTCCACATCCCAGCTATGCTACTAACTCCTGCCAACAGCCTTAAGAAACAACCAGGAGCTAAAACCTAAACAGAGGTAGGAGTAAATTGTCCTTCTATTACACAATCCGCTCAATTCAGAACTAAGAAATAGTTCAGATTATGTTTTATGAAGACAATACCCATACTTAAAAGGTTAATGAAAATGCATCTGTTAGAATATAAAATAAACTTTCCCATGCAGGCAACATACACAATCCACACTTTCTCATATACCATGTTAGCTACAAACATCAAAAGTAACATGGCCTTCCAAATCCCACCTATTTAAATAACTCCTAGGAATGGCCTTCAATAAATATACCAGCAACTTAAACCCAATCAGAAACAAAAGAACATTCTATTCCTTAGCTTCTACCACAGAGAATCAATTCCATTCAGAAATCAGAAATATTTTATACATTTATATTTTATGCAATTCTCATACATACTTAAAATGATTAGCAAAATGCATGTATTAAAACAGCAAAATAATATAAAATGTACTTCACTGTGCAGACGTCACACACAGCCAACATGCAGACTGTACCCATGATTATAGAAGATTTAAGCTACAAATATCAGAATGCTTCCACTATGAAACAGTGACTAACTTAAAGTCAAAACTTCAAAAGAACAGAAAAACAAAATGCCAGAAAACCAAGAGGGTGAAAAACTTCTTTTATCTTGTTTTTTTTTTTGCAGTGGAGGTGGGCTTCCCTGATATGTGTGCAAGCTCCCACGCCCTGTGAACTTATATATACCAACTCCTTGGTCTCACCAATTTAAAGAAGGGAGAAATCTCCATAAAAGTTGAATCATTGCCAGTGCACACTTGCTGATTGCACCAGCAATAACTTTCTGTGGAGAAAACATTTGGCATTATGCCATTTTTTTCTGCGCACTGATGATGCTTGATCAATTTTACTTCAATACTGTGTAAGAAAGCCCATCAGAGATTAATATAGTGACAACGTTCTATACAGAGAAAACAACAACAACAAAAAAAACATGCAATATGCACCTTTTCCCATCCTTACACTCTCATCATTGACATCACACAACAGCAAGTGGTACAACACATCACACAATCACACATTAAGTTGTCACAGTCTGCTGTAAAGATCATAATTCCAGATTAGGGGCCTTAAAATGAAATTTAACAAAAACAAGGCAATAAAAGAAACGTAATTCTGTTTCCCATGTATCTATTATGTAAAAAAAACTACCACACATATTTTGGTGTTATACATAATTAATAAAATTAGTGAATAATGAGTGTCAGGTTACTTAGTAATGGTAGCTTGAGACCAGTGCTAATGAATTAATGAATTTATAGTTAATATTTAACTACACTGTATGTCAGATAATAAGAGTATGTTACCATGTTAACTATACTTTGCACTAAGACCACCTCTACAACTGATCTTACAGACAAAGAGTTCCACATTTGTCTTATTGTGCATGATAAACAAATAAATAGCATGTTGCCTGCTTGCTTATACTATGTACATTGTCTAGAATTATTGCTTCAAGCCATGTTAATTTTTTTCCTTGAAATAACATCTGACATTCAGTTTGCCCTGGGAGAGTATTTGAGGTTGCAGTAGAAGTTAGTGCAGAATAAGTCAGGACTATAATATTGTCCTGTAATTATATGCTTTGCCATTAAATCATGATGGTTGTACACATGAAAGGGTTGTACACACATAAAAGCACAATGTTGCAGAACTTGTTGAGTATGAGCCTTTAAGTCTTGCAACTTGTTTTCAAAGTCAGTGAATGCAGAAGACAAGTCCTAGTTCACTGCAATGAAAAAAAAGAACAATCTTCAAGATAATTAGGCTTTTCCATTACAGCTATGAAACAATTGTTACAGCTATAGGTCTCTCATCCATTCAAGATCCAGCTTTCCAGTGTTATAAACATGAAGGTGTATGCTATATCGGTAGCTCACCAGTCAGTCACTTTTCTGTCTGTGTAAACTCAACCAATTATGACTGTTGTTTGCTGTTAGATGCTCAGTTTCCAATTTCAAAATATATAACAGATCCATTTGTTATTTATTTGGAATAAATTATTCCACTTAACAAAGGAAGTATTTTACCAAATCAACAGGCAGAGCAAGGACAGTGACAGGTATTAAGAAACTCTCTTTTACTTAAAGACAAATGCAACACACATGCATGTGGACAGAAGTAAAACACTCATATACACATATCAATGTAGAGTCAGAGTCACACACAAAGTATGGATGCACTTATGCATGAAAACACACAGCCACTACAGAATAGACACCCAACACCTACATAATAGAGATAGGTCACAATTAAAAGGATAGAAATCAGCAACTGCTTGAATATTGCAAGTAGGAGGATTGATATGAAAATTGAGCATTTCTTGAACTATGTATGCAAGTGTTAGAATGCATTGCTATTGACTTGCTGGTCACAGCACACGTTAATTAAGTGAATGTCTCAGTTCGCTGTTTGTTTTGCTGGAGAGAGGGTGATAAATGAGCATAAGCACTAAAAGGTCTGCTCTAATTCTTTTCCATATGTAATATGCATGTGCTAATTCATTATTAATAATGCTAGCTAACAGAGTAACCTTTCAGGAGACTACCTTATTTTCTCAGTCACAGCAAGTAGCTTACAAGAAATTTTCCATCTAGTGTTCAGATATTAGCTTTGACACAATGTGTATGTACACACCAACACACACACACACATATATATATATATATATATATGTGTGTGTGTGTGTGTGTGTGTGTGTGTGTGTGTGTGTGTGTGTGTGTGTGTGTGTGTAGATATAGATCGATATAGATAAATGCTATTTATTTTTCAGAAAAAATGAGAAAAATGAAATATTAGACTTAAATGGATCAAGTCATCAAGGTATGAAAAACATTTTGATGAAATGAATCTCAGTTTTCATTCTGTCAGATGTAAGAAAAGTAAATAGTTTTGCTGTTATCACTACTTATAAAAGCAGGCATTTACAGTAATATTACTGCACTGCTAATTATACCATATTAATCTATATAATAGAAAAGCTAAAATGCATTGTGCACCAATTTTTATCACATAACAAAAATTAGTTTTAAAGAATATTTATTAATATTCCACCTAATTGCATCTTATTACACACTAAAGCTTGCATCTACTTTATTTGAACAATAGGCAATCCAAAAGTGAAGTAAAATGTAAACAAAAAATAAATTAATACTAAATGACGCTTTCATTTTTTTCATCATTATTGACATTATGGCATAATTTTAAGTATGCATTCCTTATACATGTTGCTGACTTTAATCTTAACTGTTAGCTTCTTATTTGGAAAGAAACTACTTGTAATTGTTTCCTCATGCTGTTTGTTGTCCTTTTTAATTAAAATATATCTGCTTTTACTCCAGAAGACTAGCATTGCTCACATTCCTACACTGTAACATAAATGCTAGGTATGCATATGCTAAGATGGTACAGTGAAATCAGAAAATCTAATCCATATAAAAAAGACTTTGCTCCTTCTCCGACACAGTATAATTATATGCTGAACCAAGAAAATGTTCAGAGAGGCATTTAATGATGCAATAAATGTTTTTGAAACGTATCTTGAATCTGTGAAATATTTCAGACAGAGTGTTACCTATGTGACGATATTTTGCTGTCAGTCTGCAAACCTCTGTACAGAATTTTCATCCTGCATATACCTCCTGGAAATTTGCAAAGGACTTTGTCAAAAACAAGAGGAAATCCTAACTAATTAGTAAGTTGTAATCTATGATAGCAGTATGCATAATGCTCGAGTTAAAATACATATGGTGTGGTTTGATTATGAGGGCAATCAATCAAAGCTGTCTGTGAGCAAATCCAACATTAACCAGACCAAGGCATTGATTATTGCTATTATATAACACCATTATCTTAAAATTAAATCACTGTTTTTCTTTAAATAATGGTATTATATGAAAGTACTTTAAATGTTCTTCCTCATCTTCTTTTATGTAGCAGGTGGCTGACTGATGTTTTGCACCTCTGTACAGTATGTACATGTATGTCTATGCTTGCAAAGTACATCAATGAAATGCAGCTTTAGTTTTCTTTTTAATTACTGCTTTTAATGTTCTCTGTAAATTCAAAACTATATTCATTTCATATAAAAAGCAGCTTGGTTAACATCATCTGGCAACTGTCTTAATGTATAAACAGAAGCTCTACAAAATGCACAAAATAAAACCGAAAAAAACATGACACATACCTAAAACACCCGATTGTGATATAAGCAGCTTGCACATCTAGGTTGACAGTGTGATGTATGAAACTGCTAGGAACCATGTGCTTTCCCAGAGTGCTGTTCACATTTTGCTTGGAATTTTTTTTTTGAGTGACACCCAGATTACCAGATTTGCATCAATTGGCAATGATGGATCTAGAAAGGACACAACAACTAATCTGTTGAATCAGCATGCACATTATTGAAAAAATAATGAATTTCTATTGGATAATACAGTTTCTGGCAATGACCTCTGCAATACACAAGCAGAGTAAAGAAAGTCGTGTTGAAAAAGAAACTGTATTTATTTAGTACATTTTCTCAAAGTTCACATGTTCTCATGTTGCAGTCCAAAAGCCATAGTCAATACATGTGAACATGTATTAGATGATTAGGCTGCTCACCTGATTTTGTAAAACAGGATTCTGGAATAAAGAAATGTTACTATTTCAAATACATCATGCCAACATATCTGTAAATCTGTATAATGCTACACTTATGTCATCCAGGTCATATACCCCACTGCACAAGTAAATCAGCCCTCCTGCAACATTGTATTCCTAAAGCCCTCTGCCACCACAAACAGAAACATCCTTTAAAATCAAAACATAATTACTTTATTCTGATTAGATTAATTAATGTTTGTATGATTATCAGACTCTCCTTGCACACACAGATGAGTTAGGAAATGTGTACACGATTTTAATTAAAAATGTTTACAATTCATGCACACAAAATGAAATTATAAATTCATGATCACCCGCAGACAGAGCTTTATATAAGGAGTGATAAATGAGGCAGATGCTTTTATGGGGCAAAATCAGCAGTTGCAGCTGGAGTGCAAGAGTATAACTGGCATTGACATAAGATGTTGTGGGTGCTATCACAGCTACTTTAATGAAAGCTGATCCTGCATTTGTGAATCTCAGCATGTTAGAATGGTAGCTCTAGCAAGCAGCTTGCCAGGACATGCTTAAGTTACAATTCAGTGTGGATTTTTTTTTTTGGTCTTCAACGTTTGAAAGAGCTTTGTTATTTTTCATTAGTGCCTCCTCTTTGTTGAAGAGAGTTCTGGTCTAGAAACTAAACAGGGTGCCATACCCAGGATATGCAATGCAGTCCATAAATTGGTCATGGTGTGTATCATGAATAACCTTGGCCACAGTGGTTAGAGAGTGGGCAGGGTACATTCATTATCATTTGTATTGGTAGTGGCAAAGCACAATTATAGGTGGCAGCAATACTATCATAATGGGAAGAGTCATGGGAGGTAGATATGGTAGTCATACATTCTACTACCAGGTTGTACCAAGTCAGGAATCATACCCTGCAGCAGCCTAGTGAAGCAGATATGTTGCAAACATGGGAAATGTATACTTTGATTCCTGAAGTTTTGTAGCCTGATGTGTTTCTTGGTAGAGATGGAGGGGAACTATAATAACATTTAATTGCACCCTAACAGGGTGTCTCATGTCAGGAGCCATCAGTTTTATGTTGTCCACAGCCTGTAGGATGGCCAGGAGTAGGCATGACAGCCCATTTGTCAAGAGGGGAATGTTCAGCTACAGAGCTGCATGTCCAAGAGCATGCAGCCTGGTGAGATGTCCTAGCTATGACGTTGATGACGCTTTACTGACTTAACTGCAAAATCTGTCATGAGTAGGACTGGCCAGAGCTGACAGTGATGCAGTCTAAGGAAATGTCTGTGTCATCTGGATGCTCAGCCTGTGACCAGCCACCTAGCATGAAGTCCATCCCATACCATGAACAGCATCTGTTACATGAACTCACAGATGCATGCTTTGTTAGTTACCAGTGACCTATGTAACACCATCTGCTGCTAATCCCTATGCCCTATGTTACTGCATAGACATTACGTCATCCTGCCCTTGTGGGACATTTTAGGCCTAGCCAGTTAAACCATGTGAGAATCAAACCCTGCACCTTGTGTCTGTAAGATAACACCTTAACTATTATGGCAACCTCTGGCATTGTACTTCATGACAATGGCCATATAGTCTATTCACATGATATTGCATGTCAAGAACAAGGGAAAAGATATTGCTAAGGACATGTCTTCCACAGGAGGTGGATTAACAACAGTGAAGCAGCTCACAGAATTGAAACAGTTCCAGGTGTCCAGGCATGGGAAGGGAGAGTATATACTCATACTTGAGTGCGAGCTGGAATACTGATGACAGCACAAATGTCTATATGGAATGCGTAGATTATAAGCAGCTGTTACATTTTCATATAGTACTGTACACTGCAGGTAAAGCAAGTGGCCACCTATGTCTGTCTGTGTCCATTCACTATTGTTCCCAGTATTTTGTCTGTGTCTCCTTCACAGATAAAATGTCTCTGTCACATTTATTGTTTGCCTGTCTTTACAACCTTCCCTACTCCCTGTATCATTTTCAAAACCATTCCAGCTTAGCTTCTCCAGCTGCCTTCCATCATTTTACACAGAAAATGTGAGTCTTTCCCAAAAACAAACAAGAAACCCTTCCTCACCCCACCTATCACTCCTTATTGGTACCCTTGTGTTTTTCCCGTACTTGCCATTCCCCATTTTCTGTCCTATCTCCCTCTTTTCTTTCTGTTTGTATGTTAAACTGGTCCACTTTGTTGTCCTGGCTTACCTTGGGCTGTCTACCCACTGCGTCATGCAGCAATGAGATGTCTCACTGGGCAAATGCTTGAGCTCAGAAATGCTTGCCTGCCATTCCTGTGACAAGCACTGTTATCACATGTCCTGTTCTAGCATGGCTTCACCACTTCAGCTGTCTGGCATTACTTCTCCCTGCAATGTGCCTTCACTAATTTGTAATGCTGTCTTTTTTTGCAGAGAACCAGTGCTGCACAAACCCTAATACATACATAAACAAATGTATGACACATGCTGTTGCAAGTATGATATTAAGCACTGCCCAGGCAAGAAGAGGTTCTTTATGGATCTCAACCATAGTTTTACAGTGTTATATTAGTGCAAATGTTTAGACTTAGATTTGCTTCACCATTAATACTGATTTTTTTTTTGATTGAGTAATTGCAACCTCTGTTTTACTTTAATTTTCATACTTAAAATAAAAACAACAATTAAAATACAATGACATGAATTTTATTTCTAGAGACTGATTTAGGTTGGCGGTGTTTTTTGAGCAGGAAGGTTGCAGATTTTATTTTGTAGGTAGGGAAGAAAGTTTGAGCTCCCCCTTGATTTGTAGTCAAATTTGTTTAACTGATGAAGTCTGTAGGATATACATAAATGAATGACAAAACAAGCAAAGTGCATATAAATGTATGATAACACAAATAGCACAGCAATAAATATATGCATAGTCTAGCTCCAAATAGACACTTCCATGCCATCTTAATATCTAGGTGTTTAGATGCATATGGGTTTAGTTCATACTGCTGACAGATAACCCATCAAATGCAAGCTGGTTGATATTAGCCCAGCAAACGTTAAGTCCTCAATAAGCCAAGAAGTCAAGGTATTACATTGTAAAATGTTGGCTAAAAAAAATGTAGGCTGCAAATCAAAAATGGTAAGTGTTTTTGCAGGGTATGAGGCAAAGCCCAACATCTGTCACACTCCCCGCAACTAAAATTTCATTAAGAAAGG